>NC_026145.1:18099069-18170256 GCF_000512975.1 Sesamum indicum | reverse complement strand
GGAAAGAAAAGGAAAAGGGAAAATTGATTACCTCTCAGCACAGCACCACAACCACCACACTGATAAACAGAGTAATGGGTCACCTCTGGCAGTAATTTCTCACACTTTGGGCAACGAACTAAACGAACTTTTGATGGTTCAGACATTTTTTTTTTCCCTTCACAACTTTCAAAATATCTTGAACAAGCCCTCAATCATATAACACATGCATATGCAGAGAAAGAAGCAATGTCTGTTGAAAGAAGCATTCTTGACTTGAGGGTTTCAAGAAATTTCAAACGGAAGAATCACAAAAATCCCGCAAGCGAAAATATAGAGGAAAAATGAGTAGGATTTGCAGAGAATTTATCAGAAAATTTAGAGGGTGAGTGAAAGAATCTGTTGAACAGAAAGAAGACAATCTATTTTCCTTTCAGACAGGTTCTGAGAAAAAACTCCAAGGTTTCTGAAGCATCATGAGAAAAAGTAACATAAGCTGATTTCTGCTTTGGTTTCTTTTTCTCGGTTGCTTGGCTTCATGTATGTGTGTGTGTGTGTATGGTCCTCTGTGAACAGTTTGAAGAGAGAGAAAGAGAAATAAAAGTCTGCAATTATTAAGACATAAGAAGTATTCCAGCATTTGCTGGCTGTTAGAACTTATTACTCTTCACAAACAAATGCAAGAAGAGAAGAGAAAAATTCAAAGTTCAACTCACCCCCTCTCCACCACCACCAGAAAAAAAAAAAAAAAAAGAGTATTTTTTGAGCCTTGAACAATTATTCTTTTTGTTTTATTGTGATTGACTTCTTCTTTCCATTTCCTTTTTTCTAAATGTCATCACTGTATTTTATTCAAAACTGTTTATTGACAATTCTCCTTTAGATCAAGAATACAGAAGCAGAATTCTATATATATATATATATATATATATATATATATTATGGTCGGAAAAAGAAAATATATGTGCCTCCAAAATCCTATCTTTCCGCCTTATATGACTTTTTTTTATTTTTTCGCAAATGGCAAATTCCCACATGATATTGACATTGATGGTGATGGTGAAAAGAGAGAAAGAGAGGGGAAAAAAAAAAAAAAAAAGCATGGTTTTGGCCTTTGTGCAAAGGCCTAATGCACCAACTTTTTCTGACTTATAACGTATATGTAGAGTATTGTTTACTCAGTTTTCCGTACTCTGTGTGTTTGTGTGTGTGATTGTGATATGTAGCAGTAATGTGCAAGTCTGTGGGACATGATGCATTGCTTAATTATTTCCATGGCTTGTGAGTTTGAGTCCTTTCCTCTCTTCATACTATTCTTTTTTCTTTAATTTCAATAATTTCTCTCTCTCTCTCTCTCATAATTAAACTCTTGTTTTATTATTATTATTTTCTTGCATCACTATCCCCTACCTCATCTTCTTGCATTTGCTGACATCTCCAACTCCTCGTCCACCAAATCATTATTCCTTAAGCATACTTTTTTATTAATTTTTGTATTTTCAATTTTTCTTCATTCATAAATATACAAATGTGTGTTTGTTATCTTTTATTAAGATTCTTTTACATCTTATTACAGTATTCTTTATTATACACGTGTTTATATTTTCATTATTAATTCAATACAATCACAATAATAATAAAACGATAATATTACACACAAAAATAAAAATAAAGAATACCCAACTATCGATTCTTGAAAATTGATTGGTACGTACCCTCATTCAAACCTTTATTGATTGGTCAATGATTCAAAAATTCTATCTCCGAAAAAAACAAGAAAAGAAATGTGCTAATATATCCATAATTATATACTAATATTTACAACGTGTAGTAGCCGTGTTGACTATGATTAATACATCGTAGCCACATCTTGAACCACAATTTTCTACTTACATTTAAGTACTTTGCAAGAAATTGTCTAATTTTTTAATTAATTGCTAATTTCAAAAAATAAAAAATAAATTAGTGTCCCTTCTTTTTAATTTATAGTTATACATCACATCCGCTTTGCCAAGTCAATATTTTTAAGTGCATTCTGTCGTAATCATCGTCACCATTTAGTAATAATAATAATAATAATGCAGCTTGCATTAGGTATTATTCGTTTTAACTTTATACAAATTTATTCTAAAAAGACGTATCGCTAGGGAGAAGAGATCCTAAGACTTACAAAATACTCAAACTCTTCATTTATAATCAATGTGAGACGTTTATCTACATCGATAATATAATATAGTTGTCTATTTATTTATTTATTAATGTAAGTTGAAGACTTACTGTAGTTATTCCACCAACCTAAAATGACGTTGTCGAATAATGTAAAAGATGATATTCCTAGGGCAGATACCTTATTCATGAATGAGAGTGAAAGTCAAATGATTAATGTACATTTATATGCAATTGATATTAATTGTAATTATTAAAACCAAAGATTCAAAATATGGTTAGCATATCATTAATTCCACATAGAAGCATTAATTAAATAAAGTATGATGGTGAGATAAAATAAAATAATAGTAGTGGCAAATAGTTGACTTGACCTATTCCAAACAATTGTGTCTCAGTCGTATGTTGCTTGTTTCGTGCTCTAGTGATGGGCCTCTACCCGACTCACTATACAGATTTCGGTTATTAATGAATGGATCTTGGCTTAGCTGTTGACCCCAATTATATCATTACATTAATACTTATCAATTAATACATTAATTATAAATGAACAATCAAGTTATCAAAATATAATAAATTATATACACTCACATCAAATGAGATTTAGTATATAATTTAGCAATTAACCATATAAAAATGTATCATATTTATTTTATAATTGAGTAAAAGATTTCTCTCGATAATTTGATTTGTCTTGAAATATATAGTATTGCCAGGCCCACAAATACCTAATTTCATTACTAGGTGGGCTTAATCAGGCCCATATATGACCTAAATCATGAAATTACGTGGTTAACTAATATCTTAAAAAGGATTAATGACTTAATTGATAAGAAAAAGGGAGTAATAACCTAATAAAAATCACATTTATATCTTTTTAATTAAAAAGTAAAATTTGGCCACCTTTTATGATGATACCCCATTAAGTCATGAGTGATTCCTCCATTAAGGAACCCAACAAAGAGTAGTGCACTACTATTACATTTCATTTATATTTATAGTAGTTGTTTATAAATGACAAATACTCCTATTTAAACAATAAGAATAAACCCTACCTAAATTCAAAGCCAATAAAATTTAAATTACATTGAATATCTATTGAAACTATTAGATTATCAAATTTAATTTACTCCCCGGATATAAATGATCATATACATATTAATGTTAACGACCTAACGACAGCTTCAATACAACGACTGATTTAAAATTGCATGAAGCTTGACTCGAAACTAATATCAAATTAGTGGTTGCACGATATTCGCATCACCCGCAAGTGGAGATCAATAATTCCATAAATCCCACTTAATTAGATCATTCGTGCTAAATAAAGCATGATTTGATTAATTAGTGATCTCATTAGCCTAATCTCCTATCAAAAATGACAACTAGATTAAGGTTGTGCACATCTTTCCTCGTTAATTGTTAAGCAAGTAAACAACTCTTTGTATACATGTGCATGATATATGTTAATTTCTTGATGGATATCAAAAGAAGATGTGATTTTCTGAGAACAAAATTACTTGAGCAGGAACTCAAAAGTCACACCGATGAGATTAATTTCATGCTCCACATATATACTTATATATTTTTCCAAAGATATATGATTCATTAAAACCAGACACAAAAAACCTAAACAAGAATCAAACAATCTTGTTCTCATGGACCTTAAAACCAACCAACCAACCACATTTCCTCTCAAGGAAACTACAATTTCTTCCATGAACTAATCCTACACTGAAAAATCCTAGAAATCCCAGTTTTCTTCTGCCTCTTTGCTTTCTGCACTTTGCTCTCTCCATCCAACTTCCTCTTATTCCACCTCAAGAAACTGAGAACAGAAGATTTTCCAGCACTGCTGGTGGCCGTCGTCGCCTCACCGTCCCGTGCTGGTTTCTGATCATCTGAGTGGGAAAGCTCATTGGTCGCTGCATTTCTTGATCCACTGAGATAGGGGAGTACCATGAGATGCCTCTCGACGACATGGCTGACAGCAACGAGTTCATATGAATCATATAAAGGGCTCCCGCAATCCCATACGTTGATGGCTTTTTCATCATGAGATTCTTGAATTCTCTTCATCTGCGGGTTTGGAGGGTTTCTTGAAATTTTGAGGTTTAATTGGAGAAAGTGTGTATATTCTTGGACAGCAACATATAGAGTGGCATGTTTTGTTTTTGTTTGTAATGTACAACTGCTGAGATTCTCTCAATAATTGGACAATCAGGACTGCATATCGTGGTTTACTTAGTGTGTTTTTCTAATTTGAGGAAAAAAATTAGTGGTGGATGTTCCAGAAATGTACCATGTTTGAGGCTGGTGTTTTATATTTTTAGAGGGAGAAACTGGTCTTTTTCACATGAACTTATAGCCCCCACAGTGCATTAATTTCAGAAACTAAAATGAGAATGTAAGAATAATTAGTGACAGATCTGCTCATTTAATATCTTTGATTTTGTCTTGAAATTTAACATGGTGAGTGTGAATGGTAACAAGGCTGTGAAACAACCACAAGATTTGAACGAGATTGATCACTTTTTTCAAATTGAATATCAATCACACGATAAGTATGTTATATTTATCATATAATTGGTTCAGGTATAGTCAAAATCAAACAGATTAAGAATTTCTGAACTTTCTGATGTTAAATGGTTATTTATATATATATAAAAAATAAAAAATCTTGGATGAAAATCCTTCTCAAGTTTAGTAGTTAGCCCTTCTGTTTCTTACCTCTCATGTAATTGGATTCATGGTTTTGAACTAATACATTACTAATATCCAAGGCTAAAATTATATATCTTGTATAAATTTATGTTTCATCATCAATTCAAATCTTTTTTATTGTATAAAAATAATATTGCATTTAGTATCTTATGTAATATATATGCGTCCTCGTATTTATCAATTGTACGTACTCATCCTCGTATTTATCAATTGTACGTACTCATCTATTATTTATATTATTACAGTAGTAGAGTTTATTTAATTATATGAACATATTACGTTAAATTAAATTAAAAAGTTGAAAGGATATTTTTGTCATAATCTTAAAAAATATAGGTATCAATTTGACAATAAGGATAAAACTCAGATACGAAAACAATTTGTAATCTTTTATTAAGAGTGCATTGCTGCGCATACAACCTAGTAACAGACAGCTTATACCACAAGAGAAGTAGCAAATTCCAACATACATTCAACTAAAACGCAGTGCTAAAGTAGCTCTTGACGCCATTTAGAGACAGTATTTGCAGCACGGTACTGTTGGTCGGCCCAACGCAACGGGGTGTCTTGAACTGGCTAACAGCGGCTCCTAGTCCTACGTAGTGATCCAATATCTTGTGAAAGGTTCCCCTCTTCACGATTCTGAGTTCCAGGGGTCCAATGGTATTCACCTTTCGCGAACTCACATATCCAGCATCGATGAACGATCTGTCCAGACAGTTGCAGCACTCCTGGAGAATCTCGGCACGAGGGTCCCCACTTATTTCCCAGAAGATGACGTAGTGTCCGGGTTCTGTTGAAAAATCCACACGGCTGGTGAAGTCAACAACCTCTAGTTTTTCCTCGGCTAGCAGCTTGGCTGCTGCTTCTACTGCTAACTGTAGATCCTTCTCTGTGTTCTTGTCGATGTTGATGGTGAGCAGAAGATTTCTGCGGCAGATAAATTGGAGCTCAGGAGTTGAGTTGTAGAAGCCTTTAACCTTGACTACGTCGCCTAACCTGTAACGATACAATCCTGCATCCACAAATTTTGGCCCAAAGTAAGAGAAATATCAAGCCCCCTTGACTTCTAAATGGTGAAGTAAGAGAAATATCAAGCCATGATGCGTACCTAATCTCTGTCTTCTATCATATAATATATAGGTCAATGCTATTGACGTGGAATAAAAGGTAGAGATGATGGAGAGAGCAACAAGAAAGACTTCACCAATCAATTAATCTAGGCAGAGACTTCACGACACAAACCTTCAGCTACGCACATATTCAACAACATACATAACAAATTTTTTTGTCGCCGTTCTCTATACATAAATAGAGACACAGGCTGAAATTGTCAGTTCCTGTGCCAATCATGTCTGAGTATCATATTAAACCTTTAAACAAATAAAGATATACAAGTTACTGTAAATTGTGGAAATACCCGTGAGACAGAGCTAGTTTATTACATACACAAAAATAAATTTATGGCCCAATTATCTTGATTAAACCAAGGAAAAGCAGTATATCACAAAGTAATGACGTTCACGTTTAACAATCAAAAACTGCCTAATACATGCATATCTGTAAGACAACAAAACAGTCAACGGAAGATTAAAGTTCATCAATAGGAAGGCAGAGACGTATATCTTAAAAGAAGTGATACTTTTTCCTGCAGTGATGGCTCAAGTAGTGGACATTAAAAAAATGCCACGCTGCTCATGTCGTGTTCTCATATTATGCTCAAATCACAAAGTTTTTTTAAACGAATTACAGTATCTCTGGTCTCCTCCAGCTCATCTTGTCATGTGACCGAGTGAGTATCTAATAATTTAATAATAATATTTATAATATGCACAGTGAAGTAGTGTAATTAATGATAATCAACAAACAAGACAGTATAGGGAGCAGTAGGATCTGGAAAAAGATCCAAATATGACTTCCCATTATCCAACGACCACATGGCAAGCATTAAAGTGAACTTTAGGAGTTAGAAAGCTCATTAATTGAGATTTATAGATAATGTCATCAAAAGCAAGATAGGTGTCTAGGTATTATAGGTATTAATCACCCTGTAGTAACACATAAATATATTCTTGCAAGAAGTGTATCACAGTAAGGTATGAGAAGTGCACCTGCAAAATTGGTGAGAATGATCTCATACTCCTCTCCTACTTCGACTTCTGTTAGCCCAACAGGCTGGGGCTCGGCAGACAGTTTGCAGGGCCTCTCTTGCTCATGCTCGCTAATATCCTCTTTCAAAGGGATAAATTCAAAATAACCAATATCCGGAAGCACCGCAAAGGTGGCCAACTCTGGGGGTAATTTAGGATTGACATTTGCTCCAATCCATCCTTCGGAAGATCCATAATCTGCACTTAGTAAAGGTAGCTCTCCAGCGTAGTGCCTCAATTTTTTCAGATACGGTTCCATGGAACCCGTCATTATCCCATATATGTACTTGGTATTTGGAAATAGCTCTTGAATTAATCCGTACCAATTGCTTAACCCCGCGCACTTGCTATAAATTGAATCAGCCAATTCAGGGTCTGGCTTGAGAAGCCTTGCTATAGCTGTTCGAATTGATGGGACTGTAATTCGGCTGCTCAGGGACCCTTCTCGGATATCAGTAACAAGTTCTTCCCAGACTTGTTCAAAAGTTCTGAAAGCATGGACAATGCCATGGGCAAACGTGGAGGAAACAACTTGAACTTCGTCTCGGAAAATTAGTCCACATAAAAGGTGACAGTATAATGATTGGTGAAAATCAGGTCCAAAGATCACCTCATCAGGGCTGCAGCATGGTGTCTGCATTACTTTCATTGTTTTCTTGAACTGGGCGTTGCGGTATACATTGGTCGTGGCAGTTCCAGCGGTTAGACCCCCTTTTGTTTTAAATTGCTTGCTGCTATAAATGAACTGTAATGCCTTCCCATTCCCAATTGGATATTCCCTGCAAAAGTTGAATTTTCCCAACAATTGTAAGTAAAGATAACGTTGGAATACCAGCCAATAATACTGAACAAAATGACAATCAGCTACACAGCACAAAGAAACTAAAACAACAGAAAAGTAATCCTGATTCTGCCCCACCAAGTTTTAAGCTTACTTGGATGTTTCAAACATGTAAATAACGATTTATCAAATTTTACATCTACATGTTAACTGAATGCTGTTGAGTTCATTCATCAAAAAAAGAAAAAAAAAAAACAAAACAAAAAGAATGCTGTTGAGTTTAATCATAAAGAGTAAAAGAGCCTTTTGTTTTCAGTTGAAATACTGAAAAAGGTTGTCCAATCATGCAAGTTGTGGTCAATAACAATAATTTCGACTTTATCTGGAGTGAAATTTCAGCAATAGGACAAAGAGAAGGAAAAGAAATAGTTAAAGAAAGCCAAGAACGGTTTTTTTTATTGAAGGAGATGATAAACAATTTCCAAATACCAACAAGGTTAGGATCACGTTAAAACATAAAACAAAAGCACCAATGTAAAGCACCAGATTACCTGTTCCTGAACGCAAAAGAAGTCTTGAATATTTGCATTGTGCTCTCCATCAATTCATCATTGAAAGGTACAAACTTGGGCTTCCCATGAGTAGTTCCAGAACTGAAAGAAGCCGAAAATTCAAAAACCTCGGACACTAGTAAATATCAATTGCATTGTAAATGACAAAGCTATTATTCCCTCACCGCACCATCTCATCCCACGCTAATCCCCCAACCAAAAGAAGGAAAAGGGAAACCATCAAATTAAAATGACAGTAACAATAGATTAATTGATGAACAAGCGATGAAACTGCACCTCAATGAAATGGTAGTTATTGGTTTCCCAGTGAGCACGGACGGATTTTTGCCATCAGCAATACACTGAATGTAAGGTTCCAAGTCCTTGTGAGAGACAAGGGGAATACAGGCCTTGAAAGTATCAGGGTCTGTTCTTCCATTGAGACGCCATCTCCGCAAGTACTCTGTTTCACCATTTTCTTCCAAGATTTTCTGAAGGGTCTCCCTCTGAATTCTCCCTGCATCTCTCGTCAACGCCTCGAATTCTTCTATCACTGCTACTGGATCCAATCTCTCATCCATTCTTTCCAACATATTAGCAATTTCAATCAAGCAAGCTGCAAGTCAAACACCAACTCAGTGAAATCATAATCTTGAAAAAACGTGAACTAGGAAAGTTACAAGTTATACGCTCTCGACTTATTATGATGAATAAATCCGCAATCAACTCTCTAAGAAAGATGCTGATTTTAAGTTCAAAAGATACAAGGTCAAACACTGAGAAATAACAGAAAGTTCAGAGAAGCTGGGATTGAAGCTAACGTAATATAACATCCTCACAATCTTTCTGGACGGAAAGGTGTTCAATTTTGACGCGGGTCAACTGAAAAGTTGAGCAAGAAATGAAGAATTGAATAGAAAGAAACAGAAGTGAGTCTCTGTTCAAGAAAAAAAAAATAAAAAGCAAAAAAGGTTCAGTGAAAACACAGAAAGGAAGATCCTACGTATTTGCTGACAATAAATGCTGGATTGTTAATCAATATATAGGAAGGAAGTTGAGGAAGTAGGAGGATATTGTCCAAGTAAAGAAAAATCAGATTCAACGAATGAAAAGGGAGTTTCAGGGCAGTGAGCTGAATTCAAGGAACTTATGCAGTCATCATTAATGCATGAAAAAGAGACACAAATCTTTCCAAATTTGAAGGAGAAACTTATCCCAGAAACAAACTACTACCAAACTTCAGATTCATCGTGTATTTCTTCCACACACGAGAATCACATATATTCGGAAAAGTTTTCAAGAAAAAGGGGGAATAAAGCAGCTTCCAGAAAGAGATACAGAAGAAAAGGGCTCCCAATAATCCAGAAAAAATAAACAAAGACTTTGAAAAAGGGGGAACCCCGGAACAAGAAAGAAGATTCATCATTTATCCATAGAGAAAGAATTGAAAGCCAGAATCTCAAAGAAGAAGCAAAACCAATATAAAAAAAGATTCACAAACCTGCAACCTATATAAACTCCGCGCGAAGAAACAGAAAGAAAGATCGCCGCTAAAAAACGGAGGAGTTAAAAATGAAACAAAAGAAGCAGCAGCAATAGAAGGCGAGTTTCTCTACTTCCTACATATAACGGTATTTGATTAAAAGTTGGGATCAATTTCTTCACTTCACCACAGTGTCGGTGTGTGTAGTGTGTGAGAGAGAAAGGTTAAAATTATATATATATATATATATATAGAGAGAGAGAGAGAGAGAGAGAGAGAGAGAGAGTTTGAATTTTGGTTAAGAGATTACGATGCAGGGTGGGGTAGAACGGAAGGGAAGAGGACAGGGAATTGGAGGAGATGGAGAATGAGACAAGCAGAATTGGAGGAAGATGGGTGTGAAGCTGATGGAAGATTCTCTTTCTCTTGCTCAAACACACTACTCTCATCTCATACTACTACGTCTGCACACACACATAATATATATATATATCTATGATATATTATTTTACTATTATAAATATATATATACAGAGTTGAGGGGGGATGTTCCCTCAATGGAAATTGAAATTACCGGGAATACCCTTTGTGGAAAGCCAGTAATAGTGTGAACAGATGAGAAATATTTGAATGATTCCGGCTTATTATTATAATAATTATTAATCAATCCGGATAATATTTGAGGGACCACTTACAAGAATAAGTATAAAATATATATATATATTTTTTTATAAAAAATAATGCTTCCTTATTAGTCGAGCCAATAGATACTGCCCTTGTGAATTAGTATATTATACGTAAGTGTCCATAATTTTTGGGCTAGTAATTTCTTGTGGAGTTCAATTGGAGTACAAACATAAAGAGATAAAGCCATACAAATTAAGATAGTATAAATTGATAAAATTTAGAATGGAATTACTCTTTTTTTTTTGTACATAAATAATATATTAAAATTGAAGTGAAATTTTATGTAAGAAAATAATTTTGTTGTTTGAAAGTTAGAGAGAAAAAGTTGTAGTATCAAGATACACACTTAGCTTTTTTGTTTGGGGAAACTCTCAATTTATAAACAACTCTACATTGATTTGATAAAATTCAATCCTCCATAAATATGATGGAGGATTCCGACGAATGTAGTAAAGGATTATCTCAATGTGGTCTGATAAGATTGAGTCCCTATGAATTTGGTGGGAGAGTTATCTCCTAATTACTAGAGAGATGCAATCCTCAGGGATAGTTGGAGTTAACTATAGATGAGGGTATCTTATGGGGATAAAGATGCATTTTCTCCTCATAAGTCCAAGCTTTTATATGTTCCTGTAGAGGCAGAGCCGGCCGGTCTTATTTGATTATGCGAGATGTGCTCTCAAAGGCTTACGTTGTTGTCACCTGTGAACACCATGTGATGTAGGTTTCTACTTTAGCCGGGAATTTCAAACCCCTAAGCTTCCTTATGTGCCTGCGAGGTTTTTTCAGATCCGAAAGTTTTTGCATCAATTTACTTCTTAGGGTCATTTTTATCGAACTCCTTGAAAGTTTTACTTGAACTTTATTTTTTAGGTTGGATTCTTGCTATTTCTTTCTTACTTTCAGATTATTTGGACTTTTTTGGATTAGCCTATTCAATCTCAATAAATAACAAAAGGAGAAAAAAAACTTAAAATATGTGGAGCATAGTCGATGAGGTGGAAAAACGACAAAGGGGGTTTGTGAAATATTATGAAAGAGGTGGGGTCACATTGTTAATGACAGTTAAAATAGTGGGGGATGTATAATTAGGAGTTGTTGCTTTCAAGCCCTCCCTTTAATTTTTCACAAGTACTCACTCATCAGTAGCTCTTCTATCTTGAACTAAAATTTAATGTTGATTAATTAAGGTTGCGATGAATGGCTTCCGCCACCAAAATAGGAAAAGAAAAGGTGGTCCAAACTGCTTTTGGTTGGGTATTTAATGCAAAATGAGATGTCAATTATTGGGTTATAGTTTAGAATATTTTCACCCACTATTTTTATTGTTTGAATGGATTCATATTTACTACTGGAATTAATTGTAATAGATGACAGCAGTTGAGTTATGATCCTCATTATTATTATTATTATTATTTTGTTTTTGTTTCAGACAAAGAAATCAACACTATAATATCTTGAAAATCAACCACGTCCAACATGATTAATTAATGCAATATATGGGCCCAAGGCTGAAAATGACATTTTCTCCAATGATTTAGTGGAGTAGAGACAGAGAGTGATGATGATGATTTTAAATTACTATCATGCCCTTGTGGTGCACCCCAAGACCAACATACACGTTCCTGAGTGTTTGCGAGTATTTTTAAAAATATTTTTTAATTTTTTGATTTTAAAAGAGTATTTTTAAAGTGTTTAATATATCAATTTTTGCTTTTGAAACACATTGAAAAGTGTTTTTAGCTGTTTTGGTTTTTTGTACATAAATTTAATTTTATTTTTTATTATTTTACTCTTATTGTAATAATTTTAATTCGACTTTATTGTTTTTAATTTATTTTTAGAATTACATATTTAAAGTGAATATCGAAGTTTTCAAATAATTTAAATTTTAACAATAATTAAAATTATACTTTTAAATATTTAATATTTTAAGTTTTCTATATTTTATGTGCTATGTCATCTAATTATATTATTTCTTTTAGATACTATATTATTTGATTAATTAATAAATTATTTTTTTGGAATCATGCAAGTCTAATTATTGTGTATGAATCAATAATTATATTACTTAGTGGGAGCATTATTAGATTAAATATATTTTTAAAAATATAAATATGAAATACTAATCGAAATAAAATTTATAATTTTTCGTGGAAAAATAGTTAATAGAGACAAATAACAAGTGAAATAATAAGAGGCAAATCAATCTTTTAACGATCAAGTTTATTTTAAAAGTGATTATTTTTCAAATATTATTTAATTTAACTTTTATTACGAACACGCCCTAAATAAGATTCGGAATAGGAATTATACCAATCGAAGAGGGTTGTACTCTTAACCTTTACCTTGGTTTCATGATGAATTAAAAAGAAAATAAAGTTAGGACTGCCAACTTAACTTACTTGAAGAAAAAAAAAAGAAAGATAAAGATTAATTGACATGGATATCAAACTCAATTTTTTTTAAAATAAAGAAGGCCCTAATTGTCAGAATTGTAATTATGGTACAAATCACATGAAAGCATTGATGATGACAAGTAAAAATTAGAATTGAGGCCGACAAAGTATTGAGGAGAAACAAACAAGAAAACACGAATGCGATTGAAGTGAAGTCGCATTTTGTTGGACAGTCTGTTTAAAAAAAGATGAATCCTTGTACCAGACAGACAGACAGAGACATGCTATTGAGCTTGTGACTGAGGAAGAAGTTTTGTTTCACTCTGCTCATGCTGCAAACTTTCACATGCTCCCTCCCATAATATAATTACTACCATCTCTCCTTAATGCAACCCACTCTCTCAACCTCAAAACATTCAATTTCACACTCCTCATCAAATCATCCACAATCACACTTCCACAATCTTAGGATATTGAATGTAGGGGGGCGATTGTAATTACCTTAAATTAATAAGATAAATGAATTCAAAGCTTGTCAGAGCATCCAACCACGTATTTATCAAGAAGGTTGTAAGATCTTTATAAAATAATTTCCACACCATAAAAAAAAAAAATTTCATTTTGAAACTTACGAGATACTAAATTATATTCAAAAATAAAACTTGGAGTAATTGGATAAAATAATACTATCAAACTTATATAATCCCATCATATATCCAATCCGAGTCTAACACGTTGAGCTAATTATAAATGTAGGTGTTTCATGATTTTGACATTATAAATCCCATCAAGAAAAACGTGTCGATTGATAGATTAAAAAAAAAAAAAAAAAGGAAAAAGACAAACTTTATTAAAATTATAATGAATGAAGGTGGATTGATGGTAAATGAACAAACTTATATATAGCTCGCAATTATTATTTAGTTTGTAGGGTATATTGAAATTTACAATTTTGTTTTTCTTTTTAATAAATGTGTATGGTATATATCAAAGTCACAATGTGAGTCCATAAATGAATTAAATATATTAATTAAAAAAAAAACAACAACCACGTAATAAAGGCAGATGAATTAAGATAAAAATAGAGTAATTATGATATTAGAAAATTAAAGCAAGTTGGGGATGTAGGTGGCGACCTATCTAGGAGTTTTGGCATGTTGCTTTATGATTGGTAACAGCAGGCTTAATTATCACTCTGTCTTAAACCAACCCATACATGCATGCATGTGATAAATATGAAATTACTGTGTAATTATTATTATTATAATCCGTGCAATTTTCAATCATGGTATTGAAGGTCCTTTTGAAATATTCTTGAAAGGACATATAAATTTTACATCCTTAAAAAGGTCGCATGTATATGTTCTAGCTGCATGTCCACCAATCCACAATTCCCATTTTCCAAACACATACATCATCTACTTATTACCCAAGAATATCTAAATTAAAGTACTTCCAACTTTTTTAATCATTCAATATTTTGAAAAATGACTTTTTATTTGTATTTTTAAGACTCCTTTTCCACAATCCATTATTATTAATTATATATACTTTAATTTGATGTAATTATTATGATACGACGATATCTTATGAAAGTCTTCTATCGATCTTATTGGTATATATTTATAATTTTTCGAACAAGTTTTGAATTCACCTTATTAATTCAAGGTTTTTCACGATCCAATCGGCCTCGAATAATTTTTTACCTTAAAATCACCATTTTTATTATTTCTCATTTGTTTATTTGATTAATATTAGAATATTTTAAAAAATAAGAAAAAAGGTTAAAAAAAAAAAAAAAGGAAGGAGGTGACGGACGCAGTGACATTAGCTCTCTATAGACTTGTCTGATTTGTATGATGCCAAAAGTCACCGCTGCAGACCTTCCTGTTTTTCTATATATAATCCTTCTTTTCAGTTTTAGGATGTAAACTATAAGATTGTCATTCATACTGCTCATTTCATGCTTTATTAAATGCTTTAATTATCAAATTTTGTAACCAAAATTGCAGTTTATTTTAATAAAAAAAATTCTAATTTAAGAATTTGAACTATAAATTATAATATTTTAATGTAGAAAAAAAAAAAAAGGTACAAGCAACCTTTGAATATGGGGTATATGCTTTGTTTTGTTTTTTTTTTTTAAATTAAGCAATTTATCCCCTTAGATTGAAAAATAAATTACTCTATTTTAAAAAAAAAATAAAAAAGGTATATCATTGTTTTTTTTCTTTAGATGATAATTTACTCATTTACAATATTATAATGCCTTGTTTACTTGTAGGGATGCCCAATTCCCTATTTATTTGCATTTAAGTTGGCCCGAATCACATCACTATTTTATTTTTAATATATACAACAAAGTAAACATAAATTTAATTTTATTTCAAATTTTATCAATACAAGTAAATGAGTATGACAATTTAGGGTGAATAGCAATTTATTCCCCTGTGATATTAAAAATGAGCACATTACCCCCCTATGAAAAAAATATAGCAATTTACCTCCCTATACTTTTTAAAATGAAGCAATTTACCTCCTTATATAGGGAGGTAGATTGCTTCATTTTAAAAATCATAGGGGGGTAAATTGTTGTATTTTAAAAAATATAGGGAGGTAAATCGCTATTTATTTTTTCACAAGGGGGTAATTTGCTCATTTGCGATATCACAAGGGGGTTGCTTGCATTTTTCCCTGACAATTTAATATCATTCCATATTTATCACATTCACACAGGTGAAAATCAGTAATTGATGACGAAGCAAAAAAAGAGAGCAATCAAAACGCGCTTTTTCCCTTGTCCCAACATTTGCATCCATGTACATTGTATCCACAATTCAAACTTGTCAATGTGCGACGTGACATTTTTGTTTTTGTTCCTTTGCAATAAATTCATTAGCCCTTCTTTAGTACATTTGTTGTTTCATGGGGCATTGAATTTATTGGAAGTGGAACATTTTGGTGGTAAAAAATGCAATATTATTAGTGTGCCCACTCCACTACTGATTGTCACGTACCATCAATAATAACTTACTTTAAGCTATTGGAATATCATTTGTAAATCCAACATTTATAATTATGGTTGTGTTTAAATTTTAACATAGAGAAATTCACATTCTTCAAAGCATTTATAATAATAAAAATGATGATTGTTGGTAAATGTAAATCCCGAGTCAATATTTAGGATATTATGTCTGGAATTATTGAATAGGAGAATTATGTTATTGAAATCCAATTGGGGTTGGGCATGGCCTTTTAAGTTTGGACTCACGGCTTCAGCTTTCCCTCAATACCTACATCATTAATTATTGGTTCATTAATAAAACCAAGAGTATGTGAATAGGGTTGTAAACCAAATTATATTAAATCATATATGAAGATTTGATTTGAAGCATTACCAAATTGATTAGCGACTACTTGTTTGTGTGATGATGACTCATAACCATATAATAGCAGTGGCCCAACCCCAACCCCTCACCTACCTATCCCACCATACTTATTTAATTCAATCCTAAATAGATCTAAATCAAATCAATTTATTTTTTTATTAATTTAATTCGATTTTGGATTGAGCTGCCCCTAGCTAAACTCGTTGAGCATCTTAACTCCCAATGCACTCCCTTTCTCTGCACCATCTATTCTATGTCCTATGCAACGAAGCCCATATTTCTTGGAGCTTTTGTAATAAAAGTTAATACAATATTTTTAATACGCTTTGCTACTCAATTATCTATTTTTTGTGTGGATTTGTAAAAATGTGGTTAATTTGTCCTAAAAATAATTTTATTAAAAAAAGGACTCAAAATCTTTATCTATAGTTATATATTAATATTAATTCTAACATATTAATGAGAATAAAAAGAATATTAAAAATGAAGTTTGATTAAAAATAATTTGTATGGTAAAGTTGAAACTTATGTAGAATGAGTTAAAAAGGGCATATGAAAATACAAAATTAAAGAAAGGGAAAAAAGAAATATTATGGGAAGGAAGGTAGAAGCAATAGAAAGAAGGGAATCCCCCTTTTGTCTTCAATAATTTACTATACAACTGGAGAAGTGGAGCGAGAGAGAGAAGCATTTTCACCGTCGAAGCAGCAGCAGCAGGACGCCGTCACTTTCGTGTAACCCCATCACACAACTACACTCACTTTGTGCTGCCTCGGTTCACTCGCCACCATCATGGGCCGCGTAGGTCGGGGAGATACCGCACCCCCAAGAATGCAGGCCTTCATTTAATCCTCGCCACCTAGGGTTTTGTGAATTCATTTGAAATTTTTTGGATCGGTTTTTTTTTTTTTTTTGTTTTCCTTTTCGGGGATTTGATGGCGTCGGAGGATGTGAACGCACGCGAGTCTGCGGTGTCGAAGATTGTGAATTTCGCAGAGGAGGCGAAGCTCGCGAAGGAAGAGATCAAGCCTTCTAAATACCAAGTTTACAGTATTTGCAAATCTCTCGTCGCAGGCGGTGTCGCCGGAGGAGTGTGAGTTTTCAACTTATTTACTATTCTGTCTCTGTGTTCATGTAAAGTATCTACGTTCTGAACGATTTTTCATCTTTGGTTTCTCTGGCTTTCTGTAGGTTTTTTTTTTTTTTTAAATTTGAAATCGTTCTTGGTGAAATTTGGGGATTGCTTAGCATTGGTTTGTGGAAAATGAGTCTCCGATTAGATTGGCCGAAGGCACCTGATAATTTTGTTGTCGAGGAACTTATCAAGAATATATTTTTGCTCAACAGTGAGGAGTAGGAGAAGAACAGAAAGGATAGCTATGCTTTCTTTTTAACGTAAACCGTTTAGGGTTTCTGCAAGGAGCTTGTTATAAATATTTGGCTTGTAGTTTAGCTGCTGGTTTCTTGTGAAGAATAAAAGTGGGCATGACTGACTTGCTGCATAATTATTACAGGTCCAGAACTGCTGTAGCTCCATTGGAGCGACTGAAAATTTTGCTCCAGGTTACTTGTGTTACAATCTATATCTAGCAGCAACTTTTCACCCCATCCCATCAAAAGTCATGATATAAAATTGAATGAACTGTGACCATTGCCGAGAATGGGTTCAATTATACTTTGAGTGAGCCTGGAGCATATAATTTTTTCTTCTGCTCTTTGAGACTCTTTGATTATTTTGTTCAATGGAATCATCACTTCTTGTGCCTACTTATTGTGGAAAACTAATATTTTTCTGTCATTTCTGGGTATATGTGGTATATGTCAGGTTCAAAATCCACACAACATAAAATACAATGGTACTGTTCAAGGCTTGAAGTATATATGGAGAACTGAGGGCTTTAGAGGATTGTTTAAAGGCAATGGCACTAATTGTGCTCGTATTGTCCCAAATTCGGCAGTAAAGTTCTTCAGCTACGAGCAAGCATCCAAGTATGGCCCTGCAAAAGCATAAAATGTCGTAACATGTTTTGCTTTCATTGGTTATGATGACTAAACTTTTGTAGACTGCGCAAATTGATGATCCTGTTCCAACTGTGACGTGTCTTCTGTTTGCTTTTATGGCTGCACTGCACGTACCCCTGAACCCTTCTGCCCTATTTTAATATGGTTTAGTGTCTCAGACTTCGTTTCTTCTTTATCTTACTGAAAGACCACTGTGTCATCCATTTGCTTGATTAACATGTCCATCACCGTTATTGATCTTGATGATCACTTGAGTTGCCTCTGTATCAGAGAGTACTAACTGCTAAACATGAATTTTTTTTGTTTATTTAGTCATGTAGTTTATGTATCATGATGCTGATGCTATAATGAGATGCAGATGGGCAAAACTTAGTCCAAATAATTTGGGCCTTTAATAGTCAGTTTTCGTGAGATGATTCTTCCAATTTCCTCCTTTTCCTCAATTTACTCGTTTGTGTTATGTTGTAACAGGGGCATATTACATCTGTACCAGCAGCAAACTGGCAATGGTACGTCTTTATTACTATATGCATGAATGTGTTCAGAAATTTTTAACCTCTGCTTCGTCGTATTAGTCTGTAATTCATGTGTCAAGTTGGGACATATCACAAAATTTCCCCATTTTGGACTTTGTTAGCACTGGTACAGCTGTTTTTGCTCGTTAGATGACATATTGGTGCTGTGCAAGTTTCTGTTTACTGATAATCATTCAAGCCTAAATCAGGGCAGTAAAGATTACTGTAGGTCTAAAATGGTACCATGAAAGTCACTGAGGGCCTGATTTTCAGTTGTGGCTATCCTGTTAATCTAATGAAATTATTTTTGAATACTAACAACAAAACTTTGTAACAGTATAGTGTTTATGAGCTCTGTAATTTCCGTGGCAAATAAGATATTGCAGTTTATCTCTAATTTTATTCCAAGGGAATGAATTTGCAATTCTGGAGATAAGCTTACTATCTTTATCAGGTTTGAGGGCCATTTGAATCAATAATATATAAATTTTTCTTCATATTTTGTTATTGAAGAGGATGCCCAGCTGACTCCTTTATTACGTTTGGGAGCGGGAGCATGTGCTGGAATAATTGCCATGTCCGCTACCTACCCAATGGACATGGTTCGAGGCAGACTTACTGTACAGGTATTCCGGGTCCCCAGAAGTGAGCTCATTCATAGTTATTTGCTTTCACAGTAAGCCTTATAAGCATAATATCTATTCGTACTATCCTTACTGCAGACAGAGAAGTCCCCTTATCAGTACCGAGGAATGTTTCATGCTCTATCAACTGTGCTTCGTGAGGAAGGTTTCCGTGCACTGTACAAGGGTTGGCTGCCATCCGTCATTGGAGTCGTGAGTCTGGAATAGCAGAATTATTTCCATATAGTGTTTCTTAATTCATATAAATTAGACCCACTTGGATAGTGTTTCTTCTGATGAATTATGACCCTACTTCCTTAAATACCTGATTTTGACCTTAATAAGTTTCACGTTTGCTCTGAAAAAAATTTGCTTATGCTTTTGGAGACGAAGATATTCATCATGAGGACACATGGCGAGATCATGCTTCTTCTAAGCATTATTATTTGTGGTGGTAACTAGTTCTCTTCTTCATTCCTTGCAGGTACCGTACGTGGGTCTCAACTTTGCTGTTTATGAATCTCTTAAGGACTGGTTAATTAAATCTAAACCCTTTGGTCTTGTTGAAGACAATGATTTGGGCGTTGTGACAAGGCTTGCATGTGGGGCCGCAGCAGGGACAGTTGGACAAACTGTTGCATACCCCCTTGATGTCATCCGTCGAAGAATGCAGATGGTCGGGTGGAATAATGCTTCTTCAATTGTCACTGGTGATGGCAGAAGCAAGGCCTCCCTTGAATATACTGGCATGATTGATGCTTTCAGGAAAACGGTGAGGCATGAGGGCTTCAGAGCATTATACAAGGGATTGGTCCCCAATTCAGTGAAGGTTAGTCTTCAGTGTATTCTTGTTTTCTGGACCTGTCTTTATCATGAGTTTAATATCTGTTTGTTGCTATCATGCCCACGTCAGATTGGCAGTACTGCTGCAAAGCGCTAGCTACTTACTGTAGTTTTCAGTGTTGTTTTCACTATTCTTGCCATTTTGTTTGAAGATCACTGAATGTGAAACTTAAAGGCACATGACGTGAGCCTCTTGGTTCAGCATGGAAAATTGGATAGTGCTCTATTGCAGGAGCAAGTAGTATGCTAAATTGCTTTCTGGAGATTGCCTGTGATATGATATGCAGTTCGTGTTTGGTTGCTCGCATTTTGTTAAGTGCCATAGTCAACCTAGGAGAGGAATTCTGTTTGCAACATGATAATGAGTTGCAGCTTTACTGAATTGTGAGAGAATTAGCAATTGGTAGATTGATGTGTAAGTTCACATACACTAATATTGCTGTTTCTATTCAGGTCGTCCCATCAATAGCCATTGCTTTCGTGACATACGAACAAGTGAAAGAGTTACTTGGGGTAGAGATTAGAATATCAGACTGATGCAGATAGAGCTGTAATTTTTCATTCATTCAGTGTGATTTTTGTCAACAAAAAGAGGAGAAGAGATTGACGTTGTAGACCTCCTCTGCACACAGAGAAGTTGAAGACCCTTCAGTCCTCTGTTTATATGTTTCTGAAAGGATGTTTTTCTTCTGGGTAGCTGCTCGGTAGAAATGCTTTCACAAATAAGTATTAGCAAAGAATAATGGAGTAATAATAGCATCTGTAGGTCTTGGTGCGTAACTAGCTAATGTACGGTGTGCATTGTCCATCGACAAAATCTACCTATTTTTCAGGAATTGTTTTGTTAATCATTTTAGATCATTTCATCTATCTTCCCGTGAAGTCTCGTTTTTCATGGTCTATTCGGTAGGTTGTTTAAAAGCTACGTTCCAAGCCGTTTTATCGACCTATCTGGCAGGACGGCAATTCTGCAATGAATGTCTTGACCATATATTATGCAAACAGCAGTGAGCGATAGTTTTACTAATCCTAACCACTCTGATCCAATCTGTTACGTATTACAATAGTTGAATAGAATCTAGTATAAATATTTTGTATACCCTATGAGGGTAATGCCTACATGTTACTTCTAGCAGCACTGTACAACTCTAGCTACTATAGAAGTTTGTTTTCGTCTACGTTTTACTATGCGTTCAATGGGAAGAGGCTTGGAGTTGGAGATTCAAATATGAGATGGTTTGATCACGTATAAACCAGGTCCTGCTTTAAGAATTCACAATCTTCTGCAGTGCCTGAGATATAAAACAGCAAAATTGATTATTTAAGATATCCATTTGAAGAAAGGCTGTATCTCCTCATTGCTTATTCCTCTAACATGTGATGAAAACACACGCGAACATAGAAAATGACTGAAAAGGGCCGGAGCCCCAGATTAGTGGGGGAACAAAGAACAATTACCTAGAGTCCCTTATCTTAGTATGAACCTTGGATGTTTGCCTTTCAGAAGCCGGAAATTGGTTCACTTGTCGCCTTCTTGCCTGGAAATCAGATCTGGAGACACCGCCCTGTTTGGCTATGTGATTGTGATTCCCAGTTTCCATGTCTCTGTTTTCGTCTAAATTGGAACAATCGTCTGGGGATAACGAGAGAAAAGACATGATCAAAACAAGATTAAGCCCCGGAAGGGGAGACAAGTTTGTCTCCAAATTACTCGCATTGTTGTCTTGTTCATAACTAGTTTCTTCTTCTCCATCTCCATTGTCAACATGCTTATTTTCTTGTTCTCCATTGACGACAGGCTCTGCCATTTCTTTTCCTCAAGAATCTGTAACAAAAGTAATGAGTTTCTGTAAGGCATAACTCCTTCAATTTCCACGAGCACAAGCTATTAACGCATGCATGCATGCATGCTCTTCCTTCATATATTTATGAATTCATGATTTACAAAGGTAAATCAACAAGAAGTTGAGAAAGGGATTGAAAATTTCCAGAAACAACAATGAAATGAAAGTATAATAGTATTTACCTTTGAGAATTTGTAGCTATGAATACGATGAAGGAAATTAAGCAGGTAACTTACAAAAAGAAATGTATTTTTCCCTGTAAATTTGTGTTGCTGCTCTCAGACTAGTTTTGGTGAAATGTTATTGGTCAACCGAAATTTATTAACAGAAACTGACTGAATGAGTGTCTGCCGTAAATTACGCCACTGGTTGGCGATAAATATACTCTACATTTAGTTTATTTTTATTGGTTTTCATTATTTCTGATTCAGGCCAATTTGCAATTGCAAATACCAGTAAAGAATCTAAATATATTTATTACATAACATATATTTTTTTTTTCTTTTTTTCTTTATTTTCTGAAGCACTTACTCTCCAAGTCCATGTAGTGATTTTTATTTCAAAAAAGTATTGAAAAATACGTGCTTTCTATAGTTACTCTGTAAGGAATAGTTTCACATTCTAATTTATTTATTTTTATGCTTTTCAAACTTTTTTAGCGTAATTGAGACATACATGCATATAGAGTTACTCAGATTATTAATACAAAGTTCATAAATGATAATAGCAAGATCTGTTGAGTTGATATCTTCTTATCACTGGTGATAGAAAAAGGATTTGTTATCTCAAATGAGATATAGGTAGAGGGTTGCCTACGCCCAAAAGCGATGATTCACTTGTCTCTTGTCCATAGGGACCTCGGCTCGGTGCTCGTCCCAATTGTTGTAATGGGCATTATGGATATTGATACATGCAACATATGATTCAGAATATTTGTCTCTGCTGAAGTTCTTATCAAATTAACTGTGAGCAATCGGAGTGGTGAGTGAGGTACATTCAAGTCGACGTACTTGTTTTCTGATATTCGCATGAATGTGACTACCAGTCTGTCATAATATTAGAGGAAAACCAGACATGTTGATAAGCTGCAGTAAAACATCCTATGATGTTCAAGGTCACAAGAAAAAGTCAAGAAACAGCAGATTATGTGAAAAAATACATCATCTGGTATGTCCATTTATAATTTAATCACTTCTGTAGATGGATATCAAACATCTAGCAACTCAATACAATAATGAGCTCGCTATGTGTTTGAGATCTTCTTGCACATAGATTTGACATCTGTGGCTCCAGTCACATCAGCCTACCCTATCCCCCCAAAAAAGACAGTGAAATGGTTTGTGATAATGAGCAACACTAGGGTAATTCAGAATCTGAGACATGACCGGATGTTCTGCGTGTTCTTGGACTCATCATCATAAGCTGACTCTCGGAATTCATCCTCATCGTGCGTGGAGTATGTGGAGGTCTTACTGATCTTCCCTTAGGAGTCCCTGTGAAAAGCAGTCATCAGATTACTGTAAGTTCATGAGAGAAACAACTTCTGATAAAGTTCAACAGCATGATTAATCTTAAATTTGATGAAAATTTTGTTTCTTGGCAATAAGTTTAAGCTGATCAGCAATGAATATGGCTGAAAGATCATAAGAAAATTTGATCGATAAAGAGTAAGCAGTTTGAAAGTTGAACAGGTAATGAACCTGGCTGTTTGCTGGTCTTGATTTCTAATGATCTCTTTGATAATGTAAGCTTCCTGATCATAATTTCAGGAGAAGGCAAGGATCTCCTTTCTGTCGGCGATGCCAACGGGTCATCCGCCAGTATAATCTCTTCGCCACATGTAGAAGTTCCCTCGCTGCCTGATTCATAGTTTTCCCTCTGACTTGTATTTGCTTTTTCCCTCTCCATTACCCTATACACAAACATGTGAAATGGGATTTGTGATACTGACAGCAACTTGGAATTTACTACTGAAGGAATGCTTCTTAACATCCCAGCCTCAAGATCACTAAAGTCTATTGGAGGCATTGGCGCATCTGGTTGGCTGTATTCAGGGTTCATAACCAAGAAATGCTTAGTGTACCGAAGTATACGACAGATAGACGAGAAACTTGGCCGTTGGCCTGGATCAATGTGCCAGCACTTTTTTGTCAAGTTTGTAATGTACTTAGGTGAATGGAAAGGGAACAGTGGTCTCTCGCCTGCTCTAATGTTGCGGCTCATTTTATCTCCTTGAAGATGGGTATCTTCGAAAGGGACTTTTCCAGTTAAGAGCTCAAAGCAAATCATCCCAAAGCTGTATACATCAGATTTCTCCGTGTGCTTAGAATTTTCTCCTACTCCAAATTGTTCTTGCTCTGCCAGCACCTCTGGTGCATGCCAGATGAATGGAAGCTGGCCGTTCTGGCTTGTGGGCGTCCTTGGAGTAAGACTACTAATAGACGAGGACAGGCCAAAACCTGAAACCTTGGCGTGCAAATAACCATCTGTGCCAGTGTTCCTGGCTTTTATAAGGATGTTAGAGGGGTTCAGCTCTCCATGGTAGATCTTCTTTGAGTGGAGATACTCCATACCTCTTGCTATCTGCAGCATTAGATCAACTGCAACTGGAAGGGTAAAGGGAATTCGTTTTCTCGGCCCACAAATCTCCTTGATATAGCTTGACAGATCTCTATTCATGAGTTCCATGACCAAGTGACATTCCTTTTTTTCTTCATCCGTGAAAGCACACAGAATGTGCAGTATATTTGGATGAGAAAGAGCGGCTTCTTTAGATATGTCAGGAACCAGCGTCTCGACGTCCCCATAGAAGTGCCTTAGAGCGAAGCTCTCACCGAGCCACTGAATCTCCTTATATTGGCTCCCATTTCCCAGCCTCCTCCTAACTTGGTAGTCCTTGGAATTCACTAAAGTTGCACTAGGTAGTAGTACGTCATCCATCGATGTCTCCGAGCAATTCAAGTACTTCAAAAGTACATCAGCCAGTCGACGATCACGTTTTGAAGTTAAACAGCCCGAGGTCTTCTTATCTTTGATTGTCTTGAGCAGAAACCACCTGTCTTCTTCCCAAACTGAATCCAACCGGTTGCAGAAATCTTGAGAAACCAAGTACTGCTCTCCAAATATCCACTGGAAGATTCTTGGATCTTTCATATCTTTCTGGTACTTAATCGAGTAAACGAACTTCTTCTTCTGCATCTCCTCTTGGTCGTAGTCCGATATTTGTCCTGCCATTTCGATAGCCTCGATGACAATGGGAAAGAAGGTGAGCAAGTTGTGTATGTGGAACTCAACGCAGTCGGCGTTCTGATACAGCAAAATGGCTTTAGCCCACCAGTCCTTTGTTTCCAAGCATTGCTTGATGTATGTCTCACCTTCTTTGAACACTCTGAGGAGCTCTTTCAACGGGTGTTCGATGATTTTCCATTTCGTGTTCCTCTCTTCAAATCTCAGATTATGCTTCATCTGCTGTGCAATTGTTTTGTATCCAGAAGTAAGCATATCTACCAACAAACAACACTGTCTCTGATTAAAAATGTTGTTCTGGAATACCATCAATGCCTTCAAACTCCCCACTACTTCTCCAATTTGTCTGAATTGCTCCATTCTTGAAAGTTTTCAGACAGATCTAAGAATCAAATTCCAGGGAAATTCTTACACACAGACACAATGCAACTTGTTGGGAGATGGGGGGAGAAAATCTGCGATTGGCTTCGAAACACCTTGATATCATCTCTTGCCACGAATTGGATTACAAGGCATAATCAGGACAGAAGATAAATTCGTTCCCATGCAAATTCTTGAGCAGCTATGTGATCACCAGCATTTGGAATGAATTCTCTACCAAAAATGTTTTGTGTAGAGAATCAAAATCTGGAATCAAATTATTGTAAAACAGATCCAAGAGGAGAAGGAGTTTGGCCCCCTTGGCCTTGGATGAATCTGAATCTGAAAGTAAAATGCAGCAAAAATTTCCACAGTTTTTGTCACCCCAACACCTGGCACCCTCCTGAACCTTTGTTTTGCATGAGGTTGAATAGGTCATTTTTTACCACTATTCCATTTTGGCTTCAATCACAGCTTCCTGTACTATATTATGAACAACTTCTATGTTTTATTTTTGACATAAATTTCTAAATAAAAACATTAAAAAGGGGTTCTTTTAAATATTTATTTTGAAATTATAACAAGACAGATAAATTCAATATAAAATATATATAAATAAATATATTAAGGATAATTATATCGACACTTCCTAATCCATCATCAATTTACAAAAAGTTTTCTTATTTTTTGAAAAATTATACTTTCACCACCAGAAATATCAATACAGTAATCACTTTTATTTTTTTAAAAATTACACATACACCTTAAAAATATCAACAACATTATACAATTACTAATATATTATTAGTAGTTAGGGGTATGAATAATAGTTATGCCAATATATTATTATATTTTATATACTGAAAAGTACATATTTGAAACATTGAGGTCCAATTACTAATTACATAAAACAGTGGGGGGTCCTTTTCTGAATATCCAAAGTAAAGGGGGTATTATCAGAATTTTATCGCAGATCAAACCACGCTCAGTTCTGATGTACAAGCGAGCAACTTTACAGTGCGTCTCGTGTGAATAGCGTAGCGAAGAGGAGGAGATGCAGTGGTACGTCGTCGCCTCACTACTCACCCTTCTCACAAGCTCTCAGGTTCATACTCGCTCTTGAATTGTAGCTCAAAATTTGTATCCGTGATCCATACGCGTTTGTATGTGTATATACATATATTGTACATAATTAATCTAAAAAACTGATCTTGGGTTGAGAGCTGTTTATTTTGGTCGATTTTGGCAGGGAATATTGACGACGTTGTCACAGAGTAATGGGGGATACAAATATGATTATGCCACTGTTCCGTTTCTTGCTGAAGTTTTTAAGGTACTTCATTGATTGCGGAAAGAAATGTAGTTAATTTAAGCAAACCGTGGTTGGATTCCATTTTAGCTCTTTTCTGGTTTCGTTATTACATAGATAAGGGGAACGAGAAGAACCCATATCGAATGCTGCCTTGACGGGAGCTTTCGTGATTGAGATTAGGATTATTGCTTTTTCTGGGTTACCAAAAGTGAACCCTTCAGTACAAACTGGAGAGCCCTGGAGTGAAGAATCAGAAAATATTAGCAAACAAGAAAAAAGAATTTTATTCCAGTCTTTAATGTGTGGATTTTCAGTGGTTAGGTTTTCCTTTGGTGTAAAGCAATTGTTGATTTAAATTAAATTACTGCATCTTATTGTCAAAGCAAGTTTTTCTTTTGCTATTGACAAGTTTGCTTTGAAATGTAGCTCATTGTATCTTGTGTGTTACTGTGGAGAGAGTGCCAGAGGTCACCGCCTCCTAAAATGACAACCGAGTGGCGAAGTGTTCGGCTATTTCCAATCCCGTCAGTCATATACCTTATTCACAACAATGTGCAGTTTGCCACGTTGACATATGTTGATACATCCACGTATCAGATAATGGGCAACTTAAAGATTGTGACAACTGGAATACTCTTCAGGTGCAGTGCTGTTGTCATTTTCTCTATTGGTTTACATAATAACCTGCAGTTGAAATTTAAGTATCTGGAGCCTTTGTTTCACTTAAAGAAGAGCTGTTATTTTCTCTAATGTAAATGTTGACACTCTACAGTTAGTAGATATTTTTATTTCCTGGTTTAGGCTATTTTTGAAGAGGAAGCTTTCTAATTTGCAGTGGATGGCAATTGTTCTGTTGGCTATTGGAACAACCACAAGCCAGGTGCTGTCATGACTTTTTGACTTACTCTCTTGTTATACATACTGATTGGAGCAAAATGACGTATTAGGGTATTATTTTTCTTCTAAATTTCATAGAGAATTTGCTTCTTAAATGCAACAGATAAGCTCTGAGACTAGATGGACCATACAGGGCTCTCATTGTTTTTTGCTTTTAGTAAGACAAGTTTTGACATCAGTGTGGTTTACAATCTCCTGCAGGTTAGAAGTGTGTATTGCCTGATTCAATGACAGTAATGGAAACATATGTTGTTGGATAACGATGCTTAATTGTGATGAATTTTAGAATATATGAAGATATCACATTGTTATAGTAGCATGGAACTCATGTTTCCTCAATTGGCTGTTACATGCTGATCGTTCCCTTACTTGTAGCAACTTCGGAGCAGTTCATGATCACACAACTACTCTATGTAAATAATGCAATTACGATGTTCACAATCTAAGCCTTTATCTTATGTCGATATAGGTGAAGGGTTGTGGAGAAGCTTCTTGTGAATCACTGTTTTCATCACCAATTCAAGGATACATGTTAGGGATATTATCTGCATGTCTCTCTGCATTGGCTGGCGTTTACACAGAGTTCTTGATGAAAAAGAACAGTGACAGTTTATATTGGCAGAACATTCAACTATATACGTGAGTTCTTCTATGGTAAAGCAACCTTTATTTCTACTTACACCAAATAAGTATGTCCAGAAAATGCAAGCTTGCAACTTTTTATATAGTATGTACCTGGTTCAATGTTTAAGAAAACCAGAGAGAGGGATGATGTTGAGGGGATTATTATTTTTTTATTGGTCATTTATTCATCTGAGATTCCAGCTTTGGTTGGAGTTTAATGGTCTTAGTTTTATTCTATCATGAGTCAACTTGGATTAGAAGCCTCGTTGAAGCAAAGTTGGACACTCTTCCTTACAGATTTGGTGCAATATTCAACATGGCAAAACTTGTCTTGGATGATTTTAGAAGTGGGTTTGAGAAAGGTCCATGGTGGCAACGTCTTCTCAATGGATACACTATTACAACTTGGATGGTAGTGTTAAATCTGGGGTCCACTGGGCTGTTAGTATCATGGTTAATGAAGTATGCAGACAACATTGTTAAGGTATCCATGATTATCTATTTATCATTTCTTCCTTTAGTGATTCTGGCTACATTGTCATTTTTATCTGAAATATCTTTGATGTCCTGGTACTCAGTGTTTTGAGAAAAATAATGTGATGTTTGACTGTTCAGATTAAACTTTTGAATGAAGAACTACTCTCTGCAAAGTTGATATACAAGAATTTTAATTGTCAGTTAGCTCGACATGATTATTTAGCTGAATTTTTATTCAGAGACCAATATGACCATTGCTTATAACAGATGAATCTACCAAATTGGGCAGATAAGCGAAAACCTTAATCATAAATCAGTGACCATTCTGATTGTGTTGGTACTTTGTACTAGGATGCATTTACTGAATTGGTTGCTGTATAATTGACTAAAATTGAGCATCACCAAAAACATTTATTCTATGTCGTGCATAAGCTTTAGGAAATGAAGCACATCTCCTGGAATTAAGTTCTATTTTTTTTCGTGACAAGAGCCCATTTGTTTAGGTGTAAGTGAATTTTGGGAATTATAGAAATTTCCAGTTGAGTTGGTTCTACCTTACCTCATGTTCGCTTTGTAGAAGTCTTCCAGTTGACATAGCATTTGTGACGTATACTAAAAAACTTGAGAATTGAGAGATCAATGAGATTGTGCAAATCTACACAAATAATATACTGTCCGTCTTTGCTTTTTTGGGAGCTTAAGGGAACAATATTTCATGAAGTAATGTTTATATCAGCTACCTAATGTCGGAGGACAGAGATGCGGAGACATCAAGGGATTGCGTTATTCTGTCCTGTCGTTACTTGACCTAACTTTTTGTAGTTCTGTTGAAATAAAACTCCAGCAGCTTATACTTTTTGTTCGCCAACCATGTTATTTGCTCACCTCAGTATTGTAATTGGTTGTTCTTTCAATGAAGTATTGACTTTCCTTTGATAGGTCTATTCCACATCTATGGCAATGTTATTGACAATGGTATTGTCTGTGTTCCTTTTCAACTTCAAACCAACTCTACAGGTAACATTTTGAAATCTTTTTTCTTATCAGTGCTATTCTTCTTTGTTCATACATAAAATGTTCTGTGATTTTCTTAAAATCTTTGATAGAGCTTTTTGTGCTTGCCCTTGCCCACCTTTATGGTTTACCACATTAGTACATTTTGCACAACGGGATAACATATGTTTTTGCCGCATGATTATTTGCTATCTGTCAAATTTCCAATTTTAATATTCTGTCTCTTTGATACATTAAATATGATTAACAGTTAGTTTTATAAGCTTTTTTAGCCTGATATCTTGCTTCGTCATTATTAAATTATATTTATATTGTAGTTACACATTGTGCATCAGCTGATGCTATGTTCCTTGGTTTTTACCTACTGTGTCTCCTACTTGTGAATGCAGCTCTTTCTGGGAATTTTTGTGTGCATGATGTCACTGCACATGTATTTTGCCCCTCCGAGCATGCTTGTGGATTTGCCCGTGACAGCAAAAGCAGAACCTCAAAGTCTAGTCCAAGTTTCTGTTGATCGAAGGACGGCTTCATAGTCCACCTATACAAGAGGATAAATTCTTTTCATTTGTCTCAAGTTATTCTAGAATATCATATGGGGAGCCTTTTCCAATCATTAAAACGTGTAAGATGTACAAGCATGTTTCTAGAGACGGAACACTAAAACACAAGGCCAACGATATTGTTAGAGGAGTAGAGGTTAGATAGTTGTATGAACATCTGATCCAAGTGAAAAATCTCTGTCCTAATTCCGCTGTCTTAGTAGATTTATTGAAGCCATGTATTCTTGATTCTAACCATTTGAGCGTTTTCTGATCCCTGAGGATACTATGTTGTGCATGTCAGGGCAAACATTCATTCTTGGTACGTAGTATGTCTGGAACATTAGCTGATACTCACTGTAAACTGTTTATGAATCATTGAGTGGATCGGTGTTCTGATTGGGTATTTCAGGTCCCAACCTCTTCAGGTGAGTTTGGGTACATGGGGCCAAGTACTTTGGTCTGAATCTGGCTAGTCTTAACCGACTTGTTTCGGGTAAGAAACTAAAAGCTTCATTGTTTTTTCTTGGTTGGGTTGTTGGCCGGGTCGACCCCTTGGCAAGTGAGTCCACAACCACCACAGGCAATGCATGAGAGGTTTGCCACCATTTGTGGCCAGCAAAGGTGCAATTAATTGAATGAGCAGTTGCTGCATTGTTGATGGCCTCCACAGTATGTATGGCTGCACAACATACATCAGTCGTTCAAGGGTCAAATAATTTGCATCACTTCTGTTGGTTGGCCATAATACTTAATGACTAGGTACAAGATGAAGTTGTGGACAAGATTTCGTAAGGGACACATCTTTTATTTGTTGCATTTAATGTTGGTAGCTTGTTGGCACTGTATCATACCTTTCTACATTAATGAATTACTTTCTGATGAGGATACTAAAGATTGATTTTATTACATAAACACAGCTCTAGAATTATGTATCTGCACATAAATTGTATCAAATATTTGTATCCTATGTAACTTTGGATCTATCAAAAAATGGTTAAAGAATTTCCTTGGATGAAAGCAAAGCAACGTTAAATAATATGTTATCGAACAAAAAATGGTATGTTTTGTTTGGGTTCTTGCTTAGCAATAGTATTGGAAAAAGAATGGAAAATTCTTACTCGATCAAACCAACTGCAGAATAAGTATATCTACACTTATTATGTGACTGATTACGTTAATTAAATTGTACACCAATCACATTACAAATGATTTTATATTTATTGTATAATTAATTCTAATTTGAGCAAATTCAATTTAAGTTAGGATTTTCAATGAGTTGGGTCTCCTGTTGATACACGTAGACCAACCTTTAGAGGCAACGAAGAGGCCACATTAATATTTTGATCACCATAATTGGTATCGAAAAATCTCTATTAATTACTTTTTCAATCAAACTTTTGTATTCTCTTACCTACCTACTTCTCTCTCTTGTGTCTCTAGGAAATTGACTATAAATACATGCAAGTTGATCTGAAGAAACTGTGAGAGTAGTTAAGAGTTGGGAGGAGAAAAAAGGTGGTGGTAAGAGAGAATGAGTGAAGGAGGAGTGGAGTCCATATCAAGAGCTCCACCGGGAAAAATTGGAGGCGGTGGAGAGAGGTGTGGGTTCCAAATGCCATTGCACTACCCGAGGTACACACGGGCAGAATACGAGGTGATGGCGGAGTGGAAGCTGGATTGCCTGTTGGCACAATACGGACTGCATGTGAGCGGCGATGTCGAGCATAAGAGGAAGTTTGCAATGGGAGCTTTCTTGTGGACTTACTAATATGAGAAACGCCGATTATGATGATATTGTAGTATGGTATTCTATTCTATTTTTAACTTTGGTTTTTTGCTAGTGATAAGAAAAATGATGTGTATCAGGTCTATGAAAGGACAAGTTTTATATGTGTGAGATTAATATTGTTAATGTAAGTGTATGAATATTTGATATAGAAGAGGGAGATCTTTGAGTTGATGCAAGAGAAACATTGGACGCCCTGCCCTCTCTTTTCTCATCCTTGCATTCCATTTACTCACATTTGATTTTCGATATTTCATGACAAGACGCAATCGCCATACCATAGTACTATCATCAAAATTCCCTTTCAACATTATTTTGTTAAGCTAAAAACACAAGCATATACACTTGCTCAACTGTTATTTCTACTGTATCTTGGTCTGTTGTGTGTTTGTCAAATCAGTTGTTTTTTCCTCCATGGGGGTAAAGAATCTTTCATGTAATGACCAGCCTTCTCCAATCCTCTTGACATTCATTTTCAGCCTACACAAAATTCAGCTTGCTGTTTCTTTCACAGGGTTATAATATCTTTGATATTGCATTGCGTACTTGACAACTTCATAAACTGAAACGACTATCCCAACTGAAGGACCAGCTCGAGCAACCCGAGGACCAGCACCCGCAAATAATCCCTTAATGCCTCCATCTCTGGCGAAAGTACACAAAGTAACGAAGCAAAAAGGTTAATAATAGTCATCTAATTTTCTGGTCCGGCCAAGAAATTCAAGAGACAAATGCTCATGCGTACCTCCAGATCTCAGTCAGAGTCTGTCTCGTGGTCATCGTCAATGCCCGCATGGGGTCTTTCTGAAAGTTGGAAAACTTTTATCTTCATTGTTATTATCAAGAAAAAGGAGGAACCGACTTGTAACACCAAAGTAGACTCAGGATAAAATGCTAGTGAAAGAGAACAACCTCTATCTGCCGCCGGGTCCTTGCAACATCTAGAGGACATGTGGCAGCAGCTGCGATGCTCCCGGCCACAAAACCAGCACAAAAGTTTGCTCCAATGATGCTGGATATGCTGCCTTCATTGCCCATCCTGCTAAAAATTCTTCTTCTTAACTGCACAGATTAGCAAGTGAGATGTATCACAAGAATCTTGATGTATCCAAGGAATTCGACAGAAAAAAGACCTTACTGGCTCTAGAGATGCCCAGCAAACTGCAGAAAAAGGAACGTCACGAGCAAGTTGCGCTCCAAGTCCAGTCCATAAGATGCGGTAGCTCTGAACTGGTGCAATTGCAACATATCACTTCAGTTGTCGAAGAACAGAGATTCATGAGAACACGACGATAAAAGTGAAGGAAAACATTGGAAAAAAATCCAAGGACTTAACAAGAATGAAAGGATTGAAGGATGGGAAACACAACAAAGCCAGATTCCTTCATTCATCTAAGCTTTGGATTAATATTCGTTAGCACCATCTGGTACCAAAAAACATCAACATAATTTTTAAGACGACACATGCCTACATGCTTTCTATTATTGCCTGAAAACCTAAAATGAGTTCCGAATTATCAGCAGCTCAGCTATGTTAAGTGGATTTTCACTTTGAAGTTATACTTCATCGCTTCTTGACAAAATAAGGCTTCAAGGAAGAAATCAGGATACATGAACAATCCATGTTAATGGCACTGTTGTGACATTCGACAGATGTACACGATTCTTGTTCCGACACAAAGCTCAAATTCAAATAATTTGCAAATCAAATTTCAAAGTAGAAGTTCATAGGACGTACAGGCATGATTGTTATTAGCACTCTCGACGGGAGAGAGAACACCAGTCAAAGTTCTCCACACTCCTGGAGGTTTCACACCACCTTGGCTGTGTTTGAATGCCTATGCCAAGAAGATTACAAGTACATTAACCAGAGAATAATATATCTATATACATACATGTGTTTGTGTGTGTCAAAAAGTGTTTTATATGGTCCATAACTAGTAAGCCTAAATTTACTCATGCTTCCCAAAAGAATATGTATAATGAGTGAGGCAGGTAGTATCAATGTAAGATAACCATACCAAAGAATATATAAATATGCAGTGGTGGACAGATATAGTCATTTCCACACAACTATGTGAGTAACAATAAAAGTAATCAAATTCTCGATATCAGATGACATACCTGCATGCGTGTTCTTGCAAGATCAATAGGATAACAAGTAAAGCATGCTATTGAACGTGCTAAGGATCCAGCAACGAGGGGAATATACGGTGTGATGCTTGGAGCATTCTGTATTGTAAGATCTTCCAAGTAGTTCCTGAAAATATCATAAAGAGGCATATAGATTCCCACCTGCAAATAGTACTTTGAAGTTTCAATATGGAGATGTGAAAAATTTATTTGCACTCATGTGGTCTAAATTCCATTTAGCAAAAAGTAGATGACTCCCAGCAGAGGCACTTACAGAAGGGATTGCCAGTGCTAAACTGGCAAGAGTTCCTCTCCACAATCTTGAGAACCCTTCCTGGATGATTTAACATGGTTAAAGTTGTCTTCACAAATGAAGTTGTAAAAGGAACCAATGAAAATAGCTATTGCTATGCAGAAAACAGAATGACCACCAACTCACACACACAAAAAAGAAGAAAAGAATAACCATTTGGGGAGGACGAAAGAAAACGCAATTTTCACCAGTTATTCATCACACAATCAAAATTATTGGAAGTCAACCGTAAAGTCATTGGAGAACTATCAAAGTCACCTTAACCAAAGAGAAAAAAACTGAATCCAAGTTAAACCAAAGAAAAAAAAATGAATCCAAGTCAATTATGACATCATTATGCCAGAATGTTGGCTGTAATCCTTTCTATTCTCTTAGGAGCAAGCAATGACCATAAATATAGAGACAGATTAAAGGATGTATGAGTGAGAATATCTCCACATCATATCGTAAATACTCTCCATGAACTAAAAGGATGTAAAGCCCATATAAAAAGTTCAAAACCGGAAGTTTTCTTTTGCTTACAGGGAGATACCACATAAGTTATACAATCTTTTCAAATTCACCAACCTGCTGTACTACTTTGTAGAATACATCCAGTGTTCCACTGTAACAGGTACAATCAGGGGATCGCATTGGCTGAGTGCCAACAGATGCACGAATCGATGATGGCATATACTTCCAGTCTTGCAACATCTGAACACAAATCAGATCAATAACCACCATGGAAACATAGTTCATTGGCTATTGTATACTGAAAACACTTTCTCTATTTCAGTTTGGCTCTACGAGCATGCAATAATGAACTCCTAAATGGGATTATCTCATTGATTAATCTGCATCTTCCAACAGTTGAAAATTATATCAGGAGTGCAAACTGACTTCTATTCTTCATACTCATGAGACACAGTCTTACAAGGATGGTCACCATTCACCAAGAAACTGCATTCTCAGCATTTTGCCCGTTCCCGTACATCCAGCAACAGATGATAGTTTCCAAAAAATGCAATTAACAACTAAACATGCATGAAATCATCTGCATTTCTAATTTCGGAAATGAAAATAGTAATATGCTTTTCATTTTGCCTTATACTTAGATTTGGACCAAAAAGCTAGGTCCTCAGTTTATGAAGCAACTATGTCCTATTGAACTAGTAAGTACTAAGTATAAGTGATGTCAGTCAGATATTGAGTAATAGAGGAAAGAGAAGGTCTGAGCATTAAGTGCACATGAATACAGAATCGTATTGCCAGTGCCACCAAGAAGGAAGCTTAGTAAACAACAAAAAAAAAGCCACAAAGTTTTCACTCGATTGAGAAATCCATTGCGGCATTGATTGTTTGATAAACATATACAAAAGGCCCAAATGAGACTGGCTTGGTTGCTTTACCGTGCTTGTTTCAAAGCGTCCCACCTGGCACAAGCCATCATAGGGAACTCCAGCAGCCTGAGCTTGCAACCTCGTCTGTATAAAAAGCCAAATATCAATCAAGCACTAAAAACCTAGGGAGAAATCATAGTAACAGGAGAAAAAAATTAAACTGACCAATGATGGTAAAAAATACCAAACGCCATGATGATTCTGCATATTTTACCAACTCAATCGCACACAAAGACAAAAAGCAATCCGAAGATTGATTATACCTTATAAAAAAATAATCCATGAGCTTTACTGATTTGACGCATTAAGGAGCAGCATTGGCTAGCATACCAAACAGTATCATACAGAACATAACGCATGAAGAAAACTAGTGGAAATGTGAATTTTTTAAGCACGATATAGAGCTGGAAACTGGAAAAAAAAAGGCCGAGCAAAACAGAGATGATTCGAGAATACTGAAATGTCTAGAACAATAAAACAAATAGCCATTACTTATAACTGAGTTAGCTCATCTCTTTTGTAGTAAAGTAAACACATAAGCATCCCAAGAACTAGTGTATGGATACATATATTTCAAGAAATTAAGACCTTGGCAACATCAAGGGGGTTGACTATGACGGCGGAGATGAAGGCGGCGGCGCCAGCAGAAAACGCCCGCTCCCCAAAACTCAAATCCACGCCAGAAATTTGAGAATTGGAGGATTCTTTCTTCAAAGACTCATCTTTTACCATATCCTTATCCAACTCCACTTTTCTTGTTGCTGTTGCCACTCCCATCCATGAAGACAGACCTTGTCTCGACGAACCCACCATCCAACTCCAGACTATTTTTCAAGACTTTATACAAAGATCGAAACTTTTCAATAAATTGTGAGAAAGATATGGAAGGACTATCGGGTCGTTGTCTCTCTTGTTGTCTTCGTGGGGTTTGATTCTGTTGGAGCTTTTTGTTTTTGCATGGAGAGGAAAAGAAGAGAAATTGGGAAACTGTGTGTGATTCGTGGCGTGGAATTAAGGACGCCAAACATTAGGAGAGATTGGTCGGAGGCTTACACTTGTCACCTCTTCATTGTCAACCAATATTATATTCTAAGGTGCTGTTTGGCAATTCTTGCATTGCCTTTTGCTTGTAACGATGAGTTGAATTAGAGAGTTTCACAGACTAAATTAAGCAACAAACATGTAATATTATGCATTATTTATACATGGATCGAGATTTTGCTTTTATTATTTTGAACGAATTGTAATTTTTCCTTACACCAATCAAGCTATTTTTGGACTAATAAGTTACGAAACAGAGCTCTGTGCCCCACCGTCATTTACTACAGTATTTGCCCACGTCTACCTCAGAAGAAAACCATATTGTATTAGAAGCTTCCACAGTTGTCCCCAAGTTTTAATTCCAACTTCTTTATATTAAATGTTCAAAGAAATAAACATGCTAAACTAGAAAATTCGAAGTTCTTGATGTATAGTATACAATACATGTAGAATGAAAGCCTTTGAACAATCATGAAAACCTTAAATTAGTTCAACCTCTCCCACACAACACATCTAAACGAATGGTTGAGAACATTCTTGAATTCACAGGAGCAACATTAATATTTTCTCTCTGCAGCCTACCATTGCGCTGCCTGGTCTTACACAATGTAACTGTCGTGTAAATACTAGCAAACATTACAGCAAACTCTAAGGCAAATCTGCTGGTCTGAACAAGAAAACTGGAAACCCCACGAGCTTTTCCTTTGGAATTCCAGGGGAATTTATCAGTTTTCCCATCACCAAGAAATGTGATTATCTCCTCAACAACATCAACTCTTCTCTCCTTGTTTGGCCACTGATCACTTATCCACTCGATCAGATGCCTTCTGGTTTCCTCCAAACGGGCTAAGGCTTCATCCCTTTGCTTCTTCTCCCTTGATTTTACTCTCTGCATTATCATTAACTCAATCAGAAAACAAGAATCCAAACAATTAAAGCACTAACTAATAATAATTAAGAAACCTGTAAGTAGACAAGAATGTTGTGGAATTCTTTGAGAGAATCCCTTATAGCTATCATCTTCTTCCTCTCCTCCGCAGTTTTGTCAGCCACGACGCAGTAACGACCGTGGTTGGAGCAATGGGTGCAGAAACTGAAGCTATTTTGAGTGATTTTCTCATTGATTTTAGCATGAAAATCCCATGTTTTGACTGTAAGAATTTGGAGGGTGTCATCATTCAAGATGAGTTCCATCATCACAGTGAAAACTGTAAAGTAATGTACTTGACAATCATCATTTTGTTTCATATGTAGTTATGAAGTTTGTTGCTCCTTTTTGAGTTGTATTCTCAGCCATTTACTTCTTTTTCAGGGATTTGGAGCCAAGCTTCCCCTTTTATGGTCTACATTTGGTGCACTGCTTATCATTGTGTCTACCTTTTTTTTTTTTTTGGGAATAATTCTTGCTTCATGTGGTATTTGCTTCAGACTCAAGTTTTGTTTGGAGGTGGTGAAATGGTACAAAACTTGGCTGTTTCATGCCCCACCCACTACTCTCATGTACAGACAATAATATTTTGTGACATGGAGGCACTTCTTCTATATGTGGGAGCAATGATACCTATGGTAAATTTTTATTTCTCCAATTACATTTATTATCTTATTAAGGTCATCCCTATCAAAATCCCTCCACATTCAATGTCATGTTCGAGTTTAAATCTAAATTGAACTGGTCTGAGTCGTCGGGTAAGATTCGCATAAAAATACTTGGAGTTTGGGAAATTTAGCAAATTCTTGAGGGCAATAAAATAAATCCAAGCTATTTTACCCTTGTGAAACAAAAGCTGGAGTCATTCTTCTTACATACTCTACACATCAACACTGAAATGGAAGTAGTAGTAGTAGTTGATTTTTGAGACAACACTATACACTTGAGACTTCACTGTCTAGGCCCATCCTTGATGTAATGATCATCATATTTCTCATGTTTGGGCCATAATGAAAGAGGCCCATATCCTTGGTTGAAATGTTGGGCCAGATTCATTATGATGCTTCATACATGAAAATGACAATGTTGGGCCAGGCAGCCAGCCAGAGTTATGATACTTCCAACAGCAGCCATCATTAGCTTTACTACTATCAAAACAAATTAAAATCAGAACATGCATCTTCTTCTAACTCCTATGATTACTCAGCAAAAGTCGCATCATCTTCATATTATTTTATCGTTTTCCTGTACATAATCATTTGTTTCTTTGAGGGCCGTGGATTATATGATTCCAAGATCATGCGTATGTCTGATTCTTTTTGTTTTATGTTTATTTTATTTGTTCCAATCTTATATTATAAATTGATATTGTAGTTTATATTTTATTTTATGTGCACACAATACAAGAATATATATATATATTAGTAAATCGATTTATATTATATCATCAACCATTAATATGCACCAATTACTAATATCCTCAAATATATATAATTAACTAACAAACAACTACGTACTACTACATTAGTGGAACTCAATCCAATGCATATGATTTAGTTAGTCCCTATTGAGAAACTGATCTAGCAAAAGATGTCACTGCTTATATTTTATTTATAAACAGTTTATAAGAGTGTTATAGAATATATTAGGTAGTTAGATATTCGATATATACTAAAAATAAAGAATATAACAATAATTATTTATACGTTCAATACGAAAAGTATCGAATATGAATGTAGCATGAATTTAACCCATCTACTGTGTTTTAGTCCTGCTAGCTGGTGAGAACAGGTCTAGTTGTACGTGCTCTAGTCATCATCCTTTTCTTTTCTCCTCATTCTTCTTTCCTTTTTTTTCTTTTCTAAAAGAAATAATAATAATAATAATAAGTGTGCTCTTTAACTTCACCTGGGAACCACACTTAACTCAACTTTAAGATGTACAATCATTTTCAACACAAGTGTTGGTGAATATATTCCCAAATGTTTTATGGTAAAAAAAGAGGGGTTTTAGTTTAATTTTTTATTTGGAGGATAAATGTTGAGCATAATCTTCCTTTTTTTTTTTTTTCTTTTTCATTTTTTAACTATGATTTATTATCTTTATCTCTTTTTTGGAGTCTCCTTTTGTCTTTTGCTTAATTTTCCTGAATTGTCCATCTCAATAGGTTTCAATTTGGAAACACATTTTGCCACTTGAGTTGGTGTTACGTTTAGCTTTTCAAACTCTTCAAATGAATCATATGTTCGTCGCTCTATAATTAGTATGATGTCCTGAATTCAAATTTCATTTCACATATAAGTCATTTTATCCCTTTACCTCACAAATTCACTCTATGTTTTATATTTTATTTAATGTCATCCGTAAATTTGTAATTACTTAATAATATATTTAATAATTGATATATGATTGTAACTTTTATAAAATAATAATAATAATAATAATAATAATAATAATCATATTTGATACGCTGGTGCAAAAATTATCCATATACACAAAAAAATTTAGAATCAGCATATGCTCTTTTGAATTGTAATCTTTGTTTACTACTGGAAATAAAGTCGGGAGAAACATTAGATTAGTGTGATATTCATACGCTTTTGTGCATTCAAAATTAATAAGCATAAACATGTTGCACATGTATATATATATATATATGTACTTTAATTCGTCTCTTTGTACTTTTGATTTTCATTTTGTTTTTACTTTTTTGAATCACAACCAACAGCAAAAGCAGAAAAGAGGAACCGACAGAAACCGATAAAGATGCATCACACAAATCATTACAACAAAATTTTCTAACTTGAACAATTTATACATCTCTACTCCACCTTAATAACAAAATGTTTTAAGCTTCAATTCATTTTCTAATTTTTTTTATTGATTATTAGGTTAACTGACACTATAGGATGAGTCCACGTGGAGCAAACTTTAATCATATTTAAATATAAATAAAGTTCAAAAAAATTGACATGTTCATTTAGGTGCAAATATATATCTATCATTTGTATTATCGTGTGAAGATGTATAAGGGTAGTTTAGCAAAAAAAAAAATGTATAACGTGAATATTGGATGATCAATCTTGAGAAAATATGAAGTAACCAAAATTCATTTTCTGATCATATATATACTAAAGTGTGTATGGGTTATTTCAACAAGCTTAATTTGAGATTTTGTTACTAGAAACTCATCATGTATAAATAATTAAAAATATTCGAAACTCAACGAAATCAAAACCGCTCCTGTTAAAAATTCCACCAATCATATTGTAACTATAAGTCGACTAAAATAAAAAAAATAATAATTTTGCAAATTCTTTAAGCCTTACATAAAATTAAATTTTGGAAATTTTCGAGATTGCCATTCACGTCACTTCCTATCATACAAACTTCTAAAATATGTAAATTTTATTTAAAATTATTGAGCAAAAATTCAATGTCAAATCAACAAAGAAAAGGTCACGATAATTAGTAACAGATATAATTTTTGGGAAAAGGTAAAATGCAATTTTACTCTAATACTTACCACATTTTTCCGTACTCCTCGCTTAGATTGCATTCTTTCAACAAAAATGTTACCCAAGCTGTTAAAATATGTTACTGTTAACTCTGATTGGTGGAGGAGGTCAATTTCATGGGGCCCCCGTTTTCAGATGGGTCCCATTTCCCATGCATGGGCTCAAATCCTTTTTGATATCTGCGGAAGGTCGATAACGAAATTTGGTCCCTCTGTTTGTACAATGATTAATTAGCAACAAATTAATTAAGTTCCCATTTACATTTTATTATTAAATTGTATAATTAGCTTAATATATTTACATTATAAAGGCGTGTTTATAATTTAAAATTTCAGTATTAATTATTATTTGGATTTAATAATTTAACCTACTAAGATGTGTTGAGTTATTCAACCAAACGACCTAAGTATGTATAATATAAGTAATTATGATTTTTTTTTTTATCTTATCATCCAAACAACTCGTATCACAAAATAAACGAAGCATAATAGAACTACTATTTTTTAACTTTAGGACTATTAATTTTATTTCATTAATTAATTTTTGTTATTCTAATACTTATACATAAATCGGGTCAAGGTCACAGGTGATCTAAATCAGATGGAGTCCAACTCGACGTCTGATGGTCAACTAAACAGGGGTTCACCCATGATCCTGGAATTGGATAATCGGCGGCCCTCAACTAAAAACATCTGATGCCTGAATTAGAGTCTACTTATAAATTGCAAAACTAGATCTCGAATTAATTAAATGCATATATTGTCGAATTGAATTAATTAACTTTTATAGATAGCTCTTACTAAGAGTCTTTAAATGGTATAGGCATTAATGGCTGTATACCCAACCCATCTCGATTTAAAACGCGGGGCCGTTGTCCTATTTTTTAATTCCTTTGTTTTTGAAGGATAAAATCATCAATTGGGGGTTTACATGGTCTATTAATCATTTTTATGATGATTTTATTTTCATTAAATACTTTTAATATATTTAATCGGATTTAATATACTAATATAAAAAATTGTCGCTGGTTTAACAGAAATTATTTCTTATTGACATATTAGTCCCAAAATGAATTAAATTATAAAGAGAGCTATACTCGTAGTTTGAGGGTAATTTTTTTTTTTAATTTCATAAAATAAGGATAGAATTTGTTTTGGTACCACAATTTTGGCAAGTGTCACTTTTAGTCTCATAAAACTCATAATCACGTATTTTTAGTCCCAAAAAATCACGTGAGTTGTGGTTTTGGAACTTAAAATGCGCTCTTTTGGAATTAAAAAGGCATTGTAATTTTGGACTAGAAAGGCCCAAATTACATTTTCTTGGACTAAAAAGACGTAATTTTGAATATTATGGGACTAAAAGCGTCACATGCCATAATTGTGGTACCAAAAAAAAAAAAATTCCACCCTTATTTTATGAGGCTAAAAAAATATTTTGTCCCGTAATTTGATAACAAAATTATTTTCCATTAGTACTTGCAATAGGGACTGAAAACCATTATGAAAAATTATTCTAACAGAAAATAAGGTTGTCATAATATTGCCAATTTCTGAGGTTATGAAATTAAACTACTAATTGGCGGTATAACAAATTTGGCTATTAATTATCTTTTTTTCTTAAACAAATTAGTTATCGTCCAAGAGCATTTAGTGCTTTCACCATTTCACGTACATACAATCCAAAGGCTAAATCACAACTGTGCATTTATTCACATTTATATCAAATTTGCATTTTTTGGAAAACCATAGTTATTATAAGGATAATAACATTTACAGTCCTTGAGATTATGTTAAATTATATAAACACCTTTCATCTTTTGCAAAATTACAACTACACTTCTTGAGAGATGTTAGTGCAATACTTTTTCAAATTGTTTGTGTAAGTTTTATTTTTGAATTGGGAGTGTAGCTGTAATTTTACAAAAAACAGAGATCATTTGTGTAATATTGACTAATTCTCAAGATATGTCAATATAATTTATCCTTCTTATAATTATTAATTTTTCCCCATTGATTGAGACACATATTGTAGTAACAATATAAAGTTTTTATATAAATTTATTTGTGTTAAGTTTTTATTATATCTCACACATATAACTTTTACGTATTTGAAATTAAAATTCAATTTTAAAGATTTTTATACACATAATATGAATAATGTGGAATATAAAATATAATATCAATTCATAATTAAAAAAGTTTGAATTGACACATTAATGCATGTGATCATTTGAATTAGTTGTTTATATGCAAAAGATTGGAGATAGGATTATTTATTTAAAAGAGGAGATGCAATAAAGTAAAAAAGAGAAATCATTTTATATGTTGAAGAGTTTCAAGTAATAATAAAATATATATCCAAAGATTTGAAGGAATAGAGCAACAAGCATGGATGTCTTAATTTTGTGTACAAAGTAAAAATCTCTCACAAACGTTATAGCAAGATAGGAAAAAAGAAATAGAAATAGAATATTTTTTATAGATTTATAAGGAATTCAACAAAAATAAAAAAAAGGGGGAAAATGTCCATAAAAGACACATAACAAATCCAGAATGAGGAATGCAAATAATAATAATAGTAGGAAGGGAAGACATGCTGCTAACAAAAATAATAATAAATTATATACGAGCTAGCTAACACATATGTTGATTAAAATTGGTCGTCCAACAAATCATTGACATCCCATGTCAAGGACCCAAAATCATCTCCAAAATCAATTGCCACATCTTCTTCCAACAGTTTATCCGGCAAACAAATTTCGTCGTAAATCATTGGCGGTGGGGATCTGAAATCGAAATAATCTTTCAAGAAACATTGATCCAACGGCAGGCAATCGTCCATTAATAAGTCTCCTTCATTTCCCACCATTGGTTCCACTAACGAACACGAACCACTTTTTGTCTCTTGGCTCTTTTGATTTTCCATGTCGTGCTCCATGTTTTTAAATTCGGACCGGACTGTACCGCCGTTGGTGCTGAACCTCAAGACGGAGGTTGGTGAGCAAAGGTTTTCGCAAGACTCCTCCTTGCTAGAATCATCCCCGGAAACTGATGCCGCGGTGGCCTCTGCTTCAACCTCCACCACTCTCTCCGGTGGCTTTATTAAATTAGTCATAGCATCCGGGCCACGTATTTGAATAGCTGCTCTATCATAAACCATTGCCGCCTCCTCTGCCGTGTCATAAGTCCCGAGCCAGACCCTGGTCCTCCGAACCGGATCGCGTATCTCGGCAGCCCATTTCCCCCAGGTGCGCTGCCTGACTCCACGGAACTTCTTCCCTTTCCCCTCCAGCAGATGCTCCGCGGCGGGCTTAGGTGGAGCCGGGCGCTGAGACGCGGGCCTCTTTTTCTTCTTCACAGGATTGGGAGTAGTCTCCTGATGAAGATGAGTCTTATTGTTAGTAAAATGATGAGTATCCATCTGGATTGTAATCTCATGGACATGCTTCCTGATGAGCCTTTCACATTCGTCGCCAGAAGACTCAGTGGCATCGCCATCAGTTACGGAAATCCTGACCAAACGCGGCGTGGTCTTGGAGGTGAGTAGGCATGGCGGGGAAGAAACCAACTTGGGGATGACGGTTGTGTGGACGGAGTGTTTGACGTTGGTGGTCATTTTAACCAAGAAGAAAGTAGAAAGAGTTGGATGAATCACATGATGATGAAGATGGAAGAAGAAGAAGAGCGAAAAATGAGGAAGAATAATGAATAGAGAGAAGCAGCAGTTAAAACTAGTACGAAGGGAAATAGCCAAGAGAAAAAGTCGTCTTGGGATAACTGAGAGAGTGAGTAAATAATAGAGAAACGAGAAGGGTATCCCTATCCCACTTATATAGCATATCACCATCACATCCCTCATCCCCCTAACTCTTTGGAGTCAAATCATTTTTTCCTTTTGACCCCCCCCTTTTTAGTCATTTATCTCATTCTAACCATCTTCTTTTGAACTATTCAAATTTTATCTATATGCACAAAACCAAGACCAAATCCAAATCCAAATCCAAATTATTATTCTTAACTAAATATATATCTTTTTTAAAAAAATTCGACTTCAAGTAAAAGTATCCATCTTGATTACTCAATATAGAATTTCCGATATATAATCGATATTTTTTAGAATTAAATATGTATAGGAATAATTTATCTTAGGTAATGTAAGAAAAGAAAATAGAAAAAAGTAGCTTATGGTTTCGGTAAATTGGGTTTTTGAAGTGGGATTTAAATCATTTTAATTCAGGTGGTGTGGTGTGGTGTGGGAGGCCTCCATATGGAATTAGGATGGAAAAGGAATAATAGGATTTGATTAGTGTTAATCTAAGGGATTAAGATATTTTAGTTGCCACCCCAAAACTTATATATTTTGTTTAAACTAACTCACTCTGTTAGTTTATGTGATTTACTCTTGTACACAATTGTAGCTAGTAATAATTCTAATATACATATCTGGCACTCCATATTCTAATATCTCCCTTCCTTTTCCTAATTTATTTGTGATGATTAGCTGTTAAAAAATATATAAAAGTTTGAAAGCAAAAATAAAGAAATGGTTTAAATCAATAATCTGCAGAAATGTGTTTTAGCATAAAGATCCAAAAACAAAATCTATAAATTAAAAATAATACATCCCTCAACAAAAAAAATGGCAGAAATGCATCCTACCAACGCTGGTTTTGCTATTTAATTTAGAGTGGGTACTGCCTCTAACACACCATAATTCATTCATTCAATTAAACTCCATCCAATATAAATTGCTTAGTTTTCATTTAAATATATCAAAAGCAAAGTTGGTCAAACAAACTGCTTCTACTCTAAATACCACCAACAACAGTTGAAGAATTGAATATGCAGCACTCGGCGTTTCATTAATATCATCTTATCAAAACTCCCGCTCTCTATTCTCAAATTGGACACAAACCCAGTAATTAATTACCATCAAATTTCCAATTTCTTCTCCCAACACAAATAATCCCTGAATCAATAAATGTAGGTCTACAAAAGTTTTCCAAGTCCCTCAGATTAAGGACACTACTGCTATAATAACTTCATATCCTCAACCATTACGGAAATATTTCCAACTCTTTTCTCCAAATTCGTGCATTTTTACCAATTAGAGAAATGATTACCTGCTCAAGACAGTTAAACAGCACAAGTACGATGGACCATATATCAACTCACACCCTTAATTACGATTAAAGGAACATGGATAACCATGATCCGGTAGTTTCCCAATAGTCATTCCATATGAACAATTCAAACCATCTTCGCATCCGAGTTTTAAGCTCTTCTTACATGGTGGTCATAACAACAACAGATAGAACAGGCACATCATTTTTACATAATGCAATCTAAGCAAATTCGTGGGGGCGAACCACACTTAACCCATTGCGTATTTCTGGGTCCAGCTCCTGGCAGTTTGCTCGTACTTGGCCCTATCGGTCTTGTACATGTGTGCGATTTCAGGCACCAGGGGGTCGTCGGGGTTTGGATCAGTCAACAGTGAACAGATTGACAGCAACACCTGAAAGCAACCATAATTATGATTTACACTGAAACAGCAATAATGATTGCAACAGCATACATCCACGGAAAATTTGCATATATCCAAAACTTGTTCAGAATTTCAGACTTAAAGAAAAAATAGGTAGCAGAAATTAGTGAAATATGCCTAAGCTACCAAAGATTACCGGATAACTGAGTTATATATGTGGGAATCAGAAAACACCTCAGATGTGGAGCCATGAAAATGAAATACTCTTGGCCCATCCATCTCTCCTACTATCAACAGATTATTCATGATAAAAAGAAGATACAACTGTAAAAACTGGAGGATATGTAATTTTGCAGTTTGAGTCGCTTGATAGACAAACTGAGCTTAAGACCAATGGAGAAAGAGTTTCTAATCATTGAGTTATATATAGATGCAAATTCAGGAACTATGCATCCATTTTGGTTAAGCACCCTTCACCACCTTGAGAACCCAAATCATGAATTAGCCTATTCAATTTGTATGTTTGTGGCCAAAGCTCACTTATAGTTGCATATGTAAACATGGCACCACAATCGTCAATTGCTTTGAAGCTCTTCAAAAAGACGAAGGGGAACGTGGTATTAAGAGGTTAATACAAATGTTAGATGTTAGACTAGGGAAAAGACTTGTGTCCATGGTCGTCATTTATTTTATATGTAAATATAAACTCACGACTGGCAAACTGAATGCATCACAAGAACATCAAACAAATATAAAATAACCTTAGAAATTGTCAAGGCAGGGCTCCACTGCTCTTTCAATATGTCGAGGCAAATGCTACCATTGCTGTTAATATTGGGGTGAAAAACTTTCGTCCTGAATGCGACCTGCAAAAATCCAACCAAAAAACAACATGGAAACATTTTTATTTCAATTCCAAAACTGTTCAAAATGACACAGTTTATCCTGAATGCAACTGCAAAATTCCAACAGCAGGCAAAATGGATAGACTTGTTCTCTTAAAAATTCAAAACAAGGTCTTGGGACAATCGAAGTAATCTACTGTTGTTGCTTACTAGATTTACTTTCAGTGCTCAATTATTTATTTCCATCACTTACAGAATAATGTTAGCAGTGGATAAATTATACATCACAAAAATTGAAGTTCCGATTTCCTTGTGCATTTTAGTAAAACTTCAGGGATAAAAACTAACATCCTTCTGGTATGTTTCCATCAAGGTTCTAATAGATAATAAGAACTTATCCCACCATCATATTGCAGTGATTTATTATGGGGCGGGCACTCTGATAAGCACCGGGGTATATATTGTATGGTAATGGAATCTGGAGAGAAATAATGATCCCCTTCTTTCCCCAGTTTCATAAAGTCATATGAGGTTGACAACATATCTGAGCTTCTCTGTGGAGTTACGTCATCAATACTAAAGCTTGGATTTATTACTAGAATGATAAATATCTGCAGAAACACACAAAACGAAGCAGCAGCAGCAGCAGCAGAAAAGTGCCAGGTTCATTTATAATAACGCAAGGGAGAAAATTTACTATTTAACTAACTGCCTCAGTACACACAACTGAACAAGCAAGAAACTAATGGTCCACCTCAGTGTAATGGAGAATTGTTCATATGAGAAACCCTAGATATACAACAAGCCAACAAAGGACACGTGGGAAAAATACTTCTGCTTTGTCAGAATAATAATGCCTTGCCTTTGGAGGTTTGAATGGGTAATCTGGGGGGAAATGGATCGTGACTAAAAACACCCCTCCTGCATAAGGACTATCCTGTGGACCCATAATTGTTGCTTGCCAGTGAAACATGTCCTCGCCAACAGGTCCTGTTAACATAAAGAAAGGAACTATTTGATTGCATCTCACAACAGGAAAGAACAAAAGGCTAAAAGTAATTCTTAGTTGAGTAAAAGTTGCAGGTACAAAAGTAATAATCCAACAGGAAATATTAATATGTGAAAAACAGCCCAACTCGACCTCAATTCTCATTAGTACACCCTGTAGCGGCATTGGGAGGCTAGCCAGGAGACTTGCATGTAATATGATTTAGTTTCCATTGAAAACCGAATTTTAACCAAAGTATAGTTCACAGAATAGAGCTTATAGAAGGATAAAAGCAACTCACTGAAGCTCCAAAAGAATGAAGGGTCTGGAAAAAGAACTGGGAAAAAAATCACACTCAAAACGAATTGCTTTTGCCGCAATATTCACTTCAGTGCTTATACTTCCCTAAACATCTTCAACATTGAACGAAATTTCACAGGAAAGCTAGTTGGAAAAAAAAAATGCCACTAGTGGACACTGGACCAAGACAAAACCAACTTTCAACTACTAAGAAATGATTTATAAAATAAGATCAAAATATCACCCTGATCTTAAAGAAGAAACATGATATGCTCAGCTTCCCATATATCAAGGCATATACATGCACATATGATATATACACATCATAAATGTGAAACCCCTTTAATACTTCAGATATTAACAGTTCAGTGCAATATGAAATTCATGGTCCGAATCCCCATTCCAGAACTACTTCACGTGAAGGATACATAATTTGGTAAAATGATGAGCTTATAGATTGTAAATAATTCTCAAAGTTCCAAACAGACCGACACCTTAGTTTACAGACACACACAAGCCTCCAATAAGTTAAATTTTTTTTTTGCCCTCGGCTTGTCATTTTTTAGAATGAATTCAATCAGATGGTTCTATTGCTCAATCTCTCTGACCTGCTCCTACCAAGCCAAGGTCATAAAAATTTAACAAAACAATCATTCATAACCCCTGACAAAGAATTCATTGAAAAATTTAGCAATTACTAATCTCTTTAGAGATGAAACAGATGCGGTCTTATACATCTCCAAGGAAGGTAATCGGGAAAGAAAAAAGATGAGGTCTAAGAGAGCCTTTTTAGCAACAAAAAATTTGGTTAGAACAAATCATACAACTCAAAGAACCAACATTCATCAATTTAAGCCAAAATACACACAAAAGGTCTGCTGCGATACTCAACATGTGCACATACAAACTTTATGAATCAAGACAACTTTTTAACTGTCAACGCATTCTTAAAACAAAAGAATCATGCAAACCCATATGATATGTTAAGACAACTTTTTTACTGTCAAAGCATTGTTAAAACAACAAAATCATGCAAACCCATATGGAGAAATAATCACCAAAGAGCAAATGTTCTTCACTGCTGCAAAATCACGGGGATGCCGACCCACAAATTTCACGGCCAAGATCAATTTTTTCAGTTGCTAAAAATCGTCAAGACAACAAAGTTATGCAAGCCCGCATGAAAAGATGTTCGTTTACGCACAAATAAACATCAGGACGTCGCAGATCAAATCTTATAACACTCGAACAACACATGGAATACAAAAATAAACAACAAAAAGAACACAAGGGGCCAAAATTACCTGCGCTGCACGACGTTGGAGGATCTTTCTGCAAATCCTTTAGCTCCTTCAAGATCCGTTTGGAAGCCATCGTACAAAAATCAGATCTGTCGAGTAAATTCAAGAAAAAAAATAAAATAAAACAAATGAAGCCCAGAAACGAAAAGAAAAAAAAAGAAATAAAAGGTTAAATAAGGAGAGAGGAAATATATGCTCTGCGTGTTTGTTGGTTGAACAGAAACGAGAAAACAGAGAAATATGAGGAGTTGTCTACCTTTTCTCCGCTTTCCCTTTTGCCTTCTGGTTCAGCTGCTGCTGCCTCTGCCGCTGCTGCCTCTTCACGCTAACAATAACAAAATGACTTTCAGAAGAATATAGGAAAATAGGCTTTAGATTTTTATATGTATTATAATTCCAATAAGCTCTTGCTAATTGGATTTGTTTATCATTATCTACATCTATATTTATATTATGTCTTTTATATTATATTAAAAAAAATTATTTTCACTCACAATGATTATTTACTCCCCGATATTAATTTTTTGAATTATAAAAACATTAATCTATATATTTATATTAATATGAAAATTTCACTCATAAACATTAATTTGTAAAACAAGTTATACCAAATTTTTGGTGATGGATAATATTGTTGAGTTAGTTTATTTTTAATTAATTATTTATTTTTTAAAAAATATGATGTTTTATTTTATATATTTTATTATTATTTATAATATATTTTAAAATATAAATAATTATTTATTATATGCTTACAGGGACAATTAGTAATATGGCATAACCGTTAGTTATATTAAAAAAAAAAAACTTTTTTTGTCTCACAGTTATGATACCACAATGTCAAATTTATTATTATGTAAATAATAACTTAAGTTGAATTTTCTTTGTTTTCTTATTGTTTTTTTAAATATGATATATTAATATATATTATTTATAATATATTTTAGAATATAAAATATTATTTATTATATACGCATAAAACTAACGTGAATGATTAATTATATTATAATTATTCACATTATTATCTCTAAGTAGGTCAATGCTTTGCTGAAAAGACTAGTGGACGCTAATGTCGGAACGTGTAATCACGTGATTGGTCCATACTTTGTTGTTTTGTGGGATCCAATCCAGTACGGGTCAAACTTTGGGAATCTAAACTCAATTTGAAGATTCTGAATTAGATTAATTTAATTAAAATAAATAAATTATTAAGTGTATTTAGGCCTCTATTTCTTTTAAGTCGAAATTAAATAATTTCTGTATTTATGGATTTATCATATTAAAAAAAACATTAAATTAGTTACGTCTAATATTTGGGTAAAGATTATTATGAAAAGAAAGGGTAGGTTAGGAATATTGAGATGGGGTCTATTTTGTTATCCCATCAATTTCATTAATATATTTTATTTGATAGCAAATATATAAAGTTAGGTGGCCCAATAATTTTGTCTACTCAGCCAGCCCAACGATATGGGCTATCTTTATAATTGGGCTAGCTAAGCCCAATAAGATTCTGTAGCCCCAACTGAAAATCAGCTAAAACCCACCACTAAAATCATCACCACCACCTACGCCGGCTCTCGGCTCTTGCTCTTTCTCTTTCTCTGTCTCTGTCTCTGTCTCTGTCTCATCGAGTTCGTTTGAAGCGGATATGGAGTACGTTAATCCTGAAGGTCTTCGGTTAGATGGTCGTCGTCCGATGGAGGTTTGGTTTCTTTCTATTCGGTTGTTATTAGTTTTGATTTTATGTTATGTTTCCGTATTTGGTTTCTATGACTGGATACTGTTACCTTCTTTGCGGTTTCAGATGAGGCAGCTTCGTGCAGAAATAGGCGTGGTTTCAAAAGCTGACGGGTAAACTTTCAGTGACAGCATTTTGTCCCTGGTTTCGTGCACTACTAAAATCATTCGAAATATCTCTTATTAATGTATAATCAAGTGGTTGTTACAAAGGCGCATTTGGATTAAGTTAAGTTGTTGGTTGCAGCTCGGCTGTTTTCGAAATGGGAAACACCAAAGTTATTGCTGCAGTTTACGGCCCCAGAGAGGTGCTTTTTCTTTTTCTGCTTAATGATCCTCAAGAGTTTGGAGAAAAAGATGTCTCCTCATGAGCAACCTTATGTTTACCGGCATAATTTACTATTTGAATTTAATGCTAGTTGCATAGTTTGAAATTCCTGTATATGTAATCTTTAAATGAATTTTATTCAAAAGCTAGAGTCTTTCTACTCGGTTGGTGCTTATGGAAACACACAAGAGCGTAATGCTCTGTTTGGATCTTGGATTTAGTTTAGGAATCACAGCATTAAAGCATTTACTTTGTTTAATTTAGGGAAAATTATGGAGTAGTACATGATTACATCACATCTTTGCTAATAATATGTTTTTCATTTCTTGTTAAGATGATAAGGATAGGATTTAAATTCATTTAAGATTTATCTCTCATTTTGATTTTACTAAGTTCTGGATCTAAATTGAGGGTTAGGGCCATGTTGCTTAAAATCCTTAACTTCCTCAGACTGATGTCCCAAAGTAGATTATTTAAGGGTATGCTTTTACAATGCAGTGCATCTTCACCATTTTCTATGGACTAGTATGTGTCTTCCTAGTGCTTCTTTATGTTTGTCCGAAAATAAGAGATTTTATTGCATTGATTGGTTGAAAAAGTGACATTTATAGTTGAATATCTTTCAGGTCCAGAATAGGAGTCAACAAAGTAATGATCAGGCACTGGTAAATTATCTTTTGCAATCACAGCCTGCATGTTTAAACTTTTGTGCTTTCCAAGCGGCCATCATTCTGGGTTATGTCCTACATGGTTGCCAGGTACGCTGTGAGTACAGTATGGCTAATTTCAGTACTGGAGACCGCAGGAGGAAACCAAAAGGTGACAGGTAATTTTCTTATCTGATGAGTCTTGTGATATTGCAGTGCTACTGAGCTCGAGCTCCAACTTGACAAATAATTTACCTGCATGCTTTGATCCATTAATACGCTTGCCTTACGCTCTTGACCCTGTAGATATTAGATTATCTTAATGAGCTGATGTTAAGTTACCAGGCAGTAACTGAATACCCAAGTTCATTGCATGACAGGCATAAAAGTATATTCCCCCTTTCTTCACAGCTTATGTACCTTCATCTGTTTATGCCATTTCCAGCAAACTCAGAAGTTAGATGTGTTTTTCCTCTATGATGAAAATATTTTCATGTTTTCCTTGTAGTTTCAATTTGTAGGCAATTACTTCCTCTTCAGTAATTTTTTCGTGTGGCATGCAGGCGATCCACAGAGATATCATTAGTCATTCGGCAGACAATGGAAGCATGTATCTTGACACACCTGATGCCTCGTTCTCAGGTTCTTCTCGGACCTATAGGAAGTTTTACTAACTCGGAGGGCCTCATTCAGTTTCTTTTTCATTTCCTAAAATAAAATTTGCTGTTTGTGCTTTGCAGATAGACATTTTTGTCCAAGTTCTCCAAGCAGATGGAGGTAAGATGGGATCCCATTTCATCAATGATCCTCCTATCAGGTCTAGGATTGGCGTGAGCATTTATTCTTTTTTCCTCCTCTGATCACATCTAACTTCATCATCCAGGAACAAGATCAGCATGCATAAATGCGGCGACTTTGGCCCTTGCTGATGCTGGTATTCCAATGTGTGATCTTGTTACCTCCTGCAGTGCTGGATACCTGAATGGAACCCCTCTGCTTGGTAATTATACAGTCCCCTCTAGTCGTTATGGATTTGGCTCTGTGCATTACTTGATTTGTGTTAATGCTTGATGACCCTATTATTACGTAAACCTTGAAAATTACCTGAGTTTTCAAATTAAACAGATCTAAACTATGTCGAAGATAGTGCTGGTGGGCCTGATGTCACTGTCGGTATTCTACCTAAGTTGGACAAAGTAACCCTCCTTCAGGTCCTCTCGGATGCTCTCAACTTAAAGTTTCTAGTCTTTGTTTACCTTCTATCTCTTAATGGTGTGGTGTAATTTTCAATTTTTTATCTTGGATCACATATGCTATGGCATATATAAACCATTCTTTGTTGTCTACTCTACGCACTCTGGATATCACTGTATCTTTATCTGTCAATTCCTTGAGGGCCATGCTAACCAAAAGTGAAGTAAATCTTCCTATTGGACTTTATTTCTTGTTCCAGATAGCAAAATCTTCAAGTTAGCATTTTCCTTATGTTTGATCTGAACAATAATGTTGTTCTCCTGGTAGATGGATTCTAAACTACAAATGGATACTTTTGAAAATGTCATGCAACTAGCAATAGAAGGCTGCAAAGCTGTGGCAAGTTACATTCGAGAAGTAAGGCTCTTAATATACTTTCATACCAGCACCACCTTTGGTGTTTCAATCATTACATGCATCAAATATTACATGACAAATCCTGTGCAATTTGCTGTTGGTTTACATCACAGATATTACTGGAGAACACCAAGCAGTTGGAGTCTCGCAGGGGTGTAAAATAATGCTGCCAGAGTCTACTAAGTTCTTAAACAGTAGCATTGAAATGGGTTGTAAGACTGGTGATGCACACAAGGGAAGTTACATGAAATCGCTTCTACAAGTTAAATGCTGGATAGCGGGAGTAATGATGATGTGTTAAGATATGGTTGTTCATATTTTCCATATTAATTGAATGCAGTTTTGTAGATTGAGACACCACTAGTGGTCCTGTTTGGTCTAGATATTCGAATATACATTGTGATTGCTTGTATTCATGTTAGAAAATTATAACTGTAATGGTTTGGCAAAACTGTTGGGAGTTAGTTTTCATGATGGTATATGCCAAAACATAGAGCAATTTCATGTATAATTTGGTCACGAAGAAATATTGGAAGTACATACGAATTCTGCTTTAGAACTTTGAACACATTTCTTTCTTCAAATGGAGCACCTGACAGGAGCTATGAGAAATCATCGTACAACTACTCTTGAATCAAGACACATACATTTTCCAAAAAGAGAAAGTGCCTTGCCAGATTTGCAGTTTATACGACTGTCAAGGCTTCAAAAAAGCATCAAAGAGAAAAGATAATGCTTTGCACAAATCAAAAACAAGGCCAGCAGGAAAACACACCTAAAAGTACCTCACAGCTTTTAGATAAACAAATAGCAGCCATATCTAAAAACCACAGGCTTCCATAATATTGGAGGATTTGCTAACTAGTTGCAGGAAAATATAATGCATCAGAAAAAATTGAGATGCGGATCAAGGTCATCACTGCAGAAGCTCGAGGGTACGGCTGCAAGCTCCACACGTCCTGTCCATTCTTCTCCTGGTTTCAGAGTGATGTTCTTTTCTATTGCTGCTGCGTCTACACATAGCATCTGTTTGTATTCTTCGTCACCAAAATCTGTCATTGCTTTTGACTTTTTCTCCCATGGGTTCCACACAACTACAAAGAAAATCACAGTATCAAGAAAAATAAGATAATGGCAGTGCAAGAATTCATTCTTGGCACGTGGCTCAAAACTTAATCTGACAAGGACATACGGAAATAAATCATTAAGGAAGAAGAAGTGAATAAATTGTATAACGCTGAAAATACTAAATCATGCAGAAATGTCTTGCGGACATGCATATGAGAAAAAGCATGTTATTTTGTTGTTACAATGAACATGGAATTCTAGACGACCACTTAAATATTGATTCTCAGTGACAAAACATTTTTTTACTTCCTCATTGAAAAAATAAGTGTTATAGCAAGAAGAGTTCATCTTCAGAGGAGATGAATATACTTACCAACATCTGGTAGCCCTTCCTTTCTCATCACATATGTTCGTTTCCTCTCATGATCCAGAACAGCAACACACCGGGGAGAGCTTAAGTAAACACGATCTACCTAAAGACAAGAGAAGGATTCTTGTCAGTGTAAAGTTAAAGGAAAATGGCTCTTCAAAAATTATGTTCCTACACAATAAGCAAGACTGAAATGTCATCTGCATCATGATATACCTCTGATTCGAATGTTATGGCATCACCTTGCTCTGTAAAACGTTCCTTCTGGCAGAGGTTGTCTAGGTAATCCAGAGTTTCTAAGCCTTCTACCCTCACTTCACTGTTAATACATGACACAAGAATAGGAAAGGAGAATTACAATGATATTTCAATGTCATCAATCATTTATTGTATGCAAATTTTGACCTCATGGTAGACACAACATCTACTAAAAGTAAAATCTACTGAAGGATCAGAAATCAGAAATCCCAATTTGGAGACTTACCTTATGTCAGAAACAGAAAAGTGTGTATGATACGCAAATGAGAAGCTAAAAGGTTTGCCGTTTATGTTTCTGACGCGAGATATCATTATCAAGTTTCCATCCGATGCCAGAGAGACTCGAAGACGAAATTCAAATCTGAGAGAATGTAAAAGAGAAAGTTCAGCTACAGAGAAATGAGTAGGCGCACTGCCCAAAAGAGTAACAAACCAAACAGGACTTCACAAGGCAAAAGTTTTAAGGTCTCACTGGAATAGATCCTTGTGTACAAACGAATTTTCATTTTTACATAGCATACAGTCTCACTTTCAAATAATAGCCACAGAAAACAAGAATTTACCCATGAGGCCAGAACTTCAGATCTTCTTCAGCTGGTTTGAGTAGTAAGTCAATGAAGGATTTACCAAGAGAATCATTTGGATGTAATGGAGGAGGATCATCCTCAATTGTCCAAATTTTGCTTCTTGCAAATCCGTGCTGCTCAAGGGAACCACAGTTTCCAAACTGAAGCAATGTCAAGATACATACATCAATGGAGTTCATAAAATCTTTAGATAACACAATTACATAAATTTCCAACGGTATACCTGAGGAAAGCAAATAGAGATTCCTCCTCTCATTGCTTTTGGAGGCTTAAGGATGGCCTAGAAAAAATATTGAACCACATGTCATTACCAAAAAACTAATAAAGAAATGACATAGACAGCCAAGGCAATATATTTTTGGTTGAAAACAGTCATGGAAACTCTGCGGGTACTGTACTTTTATTTGTTTCATTTACCAAATCTTTAAGCAGGTAGAGACTATCAAGGTGGCAAATCTGAAAGAGATAAGTTTACTCAGCACTGCAGATATCCGTGCTAGGCAAACGGCAATAACTAATCCAATATATTAATGCTTGACATCTATTATTCAATATACACCTGGTTTAATTTGACTTCGAAGGTAATAGACGCAATTCATATTTTGATCTTAAGATTTATAACTGCTATTTTTATATCAGTAGCAGCAAGATCATTTGACATGATATATATTTCAAATATCTACCATATTGTCTTTTAGATGTTACCATATCCTTTTGTTCTTGTAAATATCCCAAATTGCCTTCAAGGCACTTGAATATCAAATCATGCAAAACATCAATGAACAGAAAAGAACTCCACACCTTACTACTGGTGAACAGAAGTTCTTCGCCTCTATCATTCCTCCACGAGATAACTTGTCCACCGTGCAGACTGACCTGAATTTTTACAATTTAGGATAACAACAAATTTAATAACTTGTTGAAAACTAAACAAATCAAATCATACTAACAATGGAGATATTTTTAAAACCAAGGAAAGCCACTAAAGTAAATATAAAATCAGAATTTCTATGAGAACGAATACTACACCAAGAAGATCGAAAGGTTGGATCTTACTCGTGCTGAAGCGCCTTGAGGATTGCGAAGTACAACTTGGTCAATCCCATTCCAGTCCTTCGTCAATTCAAGTGAAGCTCTATGGTCCCAAACGGCTGCAGAATGGCCCATTGTTTCTGTTTCCGCTACAGGCGGAAAATAGCACCAAAGTCCTAATAAACTCCTTCAATGTTATTAATTACGCCGGAAAATGAAGGAAACAGATGTCACTGTGACAGCTAATTATTGAACTATCTCCGACACCTCTCTTGTAAAAAATTGGCCAGCCAGTGAAGGAAATTTATAACCAACTTTCAACATTTCCTATGTTGCCCTCATCGTACACCCTTGGATTCAGAATCAGAAACCTTTTTTCTCGACTTACAGCTTCCAGAAATAAGTTACAGAGAAAAAGATATCCTCCACCACCCAATGATTCCCATCAATATTTTTAACATTTGGGATTATCCCACAAATCTTCTCCCTCAACATAAATTCTAAGGCATTTCCACACTATGCCTCCTTGGGATCAAATTGTGAGGCGAACCCACGAAAGGTACCAAATTATCAAGTTACATAAATCCAAACAAGGTAAAATTCACAAAAAAAAAGGTCCCTTTTGTCCAGGAAATTGTAGAAAAGGAAAGAACTTACGAACCCAACTCCTAATCCAAATCTAAAAACCCACAAAATCGAGAATAATTAAGAAGAAAAAAATAAATCTCAGCACGGTCCAGAAAATTCCCCGCAGCTTCTCAAATTTCAAAAAGAGCCCCACTTGAGTACAGCAACAACTGGAGTAACTAAGCAATAAAGTTCAAAACTTTCACAAGAAGCATTCAGATTCAAGAATGCCCATCTCAAGAAACAAACAGACAATAAACGCAATAAAGAAATAAATGATTGAATTCCAGGACATTATATACACAATGCAGGGTGCATAAATGAAGTGTGATGCAAATTTGAAGTTAATTAAGCATTAATTAACTGTAGTTTTAGATTCAAAAGCAATAATTACATAGTAACGGAATAAAATACTGAAACATTCATGTGAAGCGAGGAAAAATAAATAAATAAACAGAAAAGGGCTTTTATATTGGATTGTTTTTCCTGTGTGGAGAAGGAGAAGGTTGTGGAGATACGTATAAGTACATGTAGTTGTACAAACGGTCGAGGAGAAGGAATGCTAAAATGCACCGGGTTCTTGATGTACAATTGCCAAAGCGCAATAAAATATTAGGGTAAAAGGTACAACCCCTTACTGCTCAAAAATGGACAAAACTGTAGCAGTCAGCGAGGAGGCCCTCCAATTCAGGCCTAGTTGAACCTGAACCACCGGGAAAATGTCCCGTGCATGGCGTGCCCACAACCCTGTCATTAAATCACAATTTTACCCTTATTTGATAAGTATTTGGATACTAGTATTTAATTTCATTTTTTCTTAGGCAAGAATTAAGAGAAGTAAATTTTGAAATATTGATTTTCATAAATAAGCAAATTTTAAATATAAACCCCACCAAAGTTCAAATAGTTTGTTAAATCTAGATATATTATACCTACATCCTCTAAAATTATGTTCAAATACAAAAATACTACATGTCATTTGCAAAATTACAACTACACTTTTTAATGTGTTGTTATAATATGTGTAAATTTTTTACACTGAATAAGGGGAATACTTGTTATTATAAGTACAAACCTAAAAATATAAATCTACGAAGGGCATGAGAGTGTTTGTATATTTAGAACTAAACTCAAGTGATATCAATGTAATTTACCCTTAAACCTATAATTTATTTATTTATTATTGTGTTGATTTTGAAGTTAATTGGTGTATGCATGGATCTTGATTTTGAAATTTTAATCATAAAAAATTTATAAACATAACTCGTATGGTTTAACAACAAGACATAATTTGACGTATAGTGGAAGAAATCCTTAATTATAGTGAATTACTTCAAGAAATTAAGCATAGAAAATGTTGAATTGGTAAGAAGAAAATTAATGTTGAAAAAGGAGACAAGGAAAAGAAAGATTCAATAAATGGATGGGATAGGAGTAATGAGGTGGGATTGATGGAATTCCAATTTAAATCCAAAAGATGGAGGGAAATAAATTAAAGAAAAAGGGTTGAAACTCGTTTCAAGAAAAGAAACCATACCAATTAGCAGCTGGTGATTGTTGTTGTTGTTGTAGTAATGAGTGAAATATTATATTATCATGTCACGTGACTTGGAGGGTACAACAAGTTGAGATCACGTGATTCAAGGGGACAAAAGACACAGATCCAGCTTCCCATGTTGGGCCAGGTTCCACCCCCCCGCTACTCAGACAACAAGAGCTAGTCAGGTAGTCAACCTCCTACCATTCATTTGTTTAAATAAAAATTCACTTGTGTTGGAATTTAGGAATGTATTTAGTATTTGGTGGGCTTAATAACCATGTGGGCCCAACCCCAGATTGAACTGATAGGTCGGAAACCCAATTTGGGATATCCTGATAGGCAGGCATGTTAGAACCGCGGACCATAACCATTCTACACAACTAGCATTAAGTATTATTAAACGTGGTACATTTCCTTCTGCTTCAACACAAATATGAAACATATATTACCAGTACAACATGATACATCTCTTTCACTTAGACCAAGGGACCTCAAACACCACAAAAATCTCTAGAAAACCATATGCACTATTTACCTACCAGAATCACGACCATCGTTTAAGATACAATTTTCTGAAACACCGCGACACTAAGTTCTCCGATGTACATCAACTAATTTGTAGAATCCCAGCAATCCGAACATTAAAATACATTCCAGGTTTTGCCGAGATAAATGATCACCAGTGAAAATTAGACTTTCTCAGTTTCTTACGATACTTACCACTCTCACTCTCACTCTCATACTATTGTTAGAAGTAATCTTGGACTTGTAAATATGCCAAAATCACAGGATCAGAAGACATGGCTCCACAGGCAGTCAACCAGCAGCGACAGCATCTGTCCTGGGGCTACTGTCAAGAAGCTGATGAAGCTTAGCTCCAGGACTTCTGTTCTCGTAGGATTCACCTTCCTCGTTCCTTCTGTCTGTGGAATCAGAGTTGTTAACTCTAGCAAGTAGGTTGACGGTGCCTACTGGTTTTTTCAGCCTCAAATTGTCAATCTTGTGAAGACTTATCTCGTCTGTTTGCCCTAGCTGGGCGTCTTTTAGTTGCTCCTACAAGTTTCCACCCATTTGTAAATTTATGGAGGTTAAGAATCTTGAAACTTTTGGCAATCAGCTAAAACGAGAATCAGATATGGCGTAAATTAAAAAGATACCAGTAGTGCAGCATTGTCAAGCTTCAGTTTCTCAGAGCTTTCCATTAACTTATTTATCTCAGATTTGAGGGCCATGTTCTCAGCAGTTAGTGCTTGGACTTTATTAGCTAGTTCCTCAGTCTCAGCCTGCGGAAAAGAAAAGTTGAACAAAGAAATTAGGAGATGAAGAAACTAGGGTTCAGCAAAGAGTTAAAAAATTAAAGCACAAAGGTTAAAACATGAAGATGTAGCCAGAAAACCAATAAGCGCTCAGGAATCCACAAAACAAATAGACTTGTTTAGTGAGACAATATTCAGATATGATTAGTCATACCTGTTTCCTCAGTCTCGATCTTCTTGCAGATTCTCGATTGGACTGTTTCCTCCTTTCTCGCTTCAGCTCTCTTTCATTCTGTGAGCAAATATCCACAAGAAACAGAAGCAGAAATATATATTAGTTCCAAAGAATTACAAATCACCGCGTGCAAACACATATATTAGCTGGAACACTATCAATAAGATCCCATTAAGTTGATTGGAAGTGCAAAATGCCATGTAAAGGAAGAAGATATTTATAAATAAGACATCTTCAACACACACCTGCAACCAGGTTTCATTTGGCATTGATGCTTGTGGAACATGAGTTGGACCTGACTTCACAGTCAGAGAAGGATCCTTGAGTTCCAATGCAGTGTTCATGTTCTCCATTGCTTTTACTGGTGCATTAGCATTTGGAATAGCATCTATCATCTTCTCAGAAGTCCGGTCAACTTCCAATGCAGGAACTATACTGTTCTTTTTCTCAACTTTTCCATCTCCTGCTGCCAGAATGTTACAGCATCAGACATGCAGTAAATGATGGACATCCTAAGCAATGCAATCTCTTGGAATCAAGTGTGAAAATCAACATAAAATATCAGATCAAAAAATGATTGAGAAAGATACTCTCACAACATGCTTGTGCATAGTCCAACTTCTGCAAATGAAAAGTGGCATCCTCAGTCATTAAAGAAGAGACCACATTGAGCAACCATATCCATCAGGGTTATTTATTTTAGCAGTACACTTGACAACAGAGCCCATTGAAATAAAGGCAACTGTTAAGTTCAGCAAGTCCATATACTCAGGGATGCTTACTTACATATGATACCTTTTAATGCTTATTGTTTGGATGATAGACTGACAAAGTATAGCATCTATATACAAGAATATGATTGGAAAGTATCACAGATAGTTTATATAGAAAGAAAAGTTCCGCCAAATAGAACTTCTCAAATTTCCAGTTGTTGAATTAGAGAGGACAAGAAGAGAAAAGGTCTCATGAGGAATAGGCATTTAAATGCAGTTGAGTTCAGACAACTATATTGATACAAAAGAAACTTACCTCTGCTGGGGGATCCTTGTCTGCTTCTCTTCTTGCCACTCTGACCAGCCTATAAAACGACAACAGGTAAAAGTGAAATGCGGTCCTTTCCAAACAATAAAAACAATTGCTATCAAACCAAGAAACAGCAATACTACAGTAAGAGACATCATTACCCCTGCTGTATCCCCATTGCTTCCATCACTGGAATCTTCAGTGTCATAACTGTTCATGAAGAACAAAAATTGGCCATTTAGTCCATATGATGTTGGATAAGCAGAAGAACCATAACCTGATGTGCTGCAAACGATGATACTATGGAAAATTGTATGCTACTACTATAATATTTAAGTTGACCTACTATGTCCTTGAATGCCCACAAACCTGTCTGAGGTTCTACGTTCAGTTCCATGTTCCGCACTGGAGCCATTTCCATTGCCTATTGATATTGCAAGACCATCAATTTCTTTTAACTTCTTCACAAAGCCTCCATCTGTATTCCCTGATGACTTGACTGGTGTTTCCATGCTCAAAGAAGTACCAGCCTACATAATCACAAAGGTAATAATCAAATCCTGCTCTTTAGTAGCTCTGAAATTATTTCAGTGATATTTTGTACCCAGACGATATATACTTGGGTGCAGCTTAAAGAAGTAAGAAATTATGATAACTCCAGGCTTTTGCTCACAGCAGCAGGCGCGGACTTATTTTTCAATAAGCATATTCTTTGTAAAGTACCCAAGAGAGTATCAAAGGAGCTGCAGAATTAAGTCAAATGAATGTAGAACTTACCAGAGGAACTCCAGGATGTGCATAAACTCCTCCATGAGCATAGAATGCAGCATATGGAGCCCCATAAGGGGGGATCATAGACTGGAAAAACCAAAGCTTTATATTATGAGATTATTCTAGACGGGCAGTCTATTAGGATCTAAGCAATCAGACGGACTACTTCAATGCCCAGGAAGTTACTGCAGTACCTGTGGTGGACCCCACATATAAGGAGGAGGCGCGTGAGAAGCAACAGCAGAGTTCATATATGGTGGTACAGCAAGTCTTGGACCATAGAAAGCCTGAAGGATCATAGCCCGTTTCCATCAACCAACTCTTGAGTATGATAAAGAGAATTATATTGCACAAGTATAGCCAGAAACTTATAAGGACAGAGTGGACAACCTGCATTGTAGCCCAATCAGGATACACATGAACGTTGTTCTGGTCCTGCCAATGCGAAAGGCATTTGGACTTCCTTAGAAATGAAGTTTTTGTGATAGTTTAGGAACAGAAAACAAGAAAGAGAAGAAACTAAGCTGGAGAATATTAAATTCATATGAAGCTAAGCATTTCCACTTTTACGGACACTACAACCATGAGAAAGTAATGTTCTTGGCAAACAAAAATAAAATTGAAGGCCCAGCGACAAGAAAGACCTACCTAACTCATTGTAGTAAATAACAATATCAAATTACTGAGATAAATGTTCTATGCTCACCATTGCAGGTGGAGATGACTTTTCAGACTTTGAAGGTTTTGCTTCTTCACTGTTCCCCATTATACGTCGAGGAACACGTCTGATCTTCCACTGCATGACAGGCAATTGAGGTGGCAAATGTTCAGCCAGATGAAAAGCATGTACAACACAACAATATGTCATCAAAACTGAATAGTAGTTCAAACCCCATTAACATCAATTGTAGTACTACATTTGAACCAGGTAAAATGATTATTGCCCCCACAAAAGTAAGTCAAGTCTCAAATATTCAGCCTAGTGGGGTGCTTGAAGTCTTTCACTTGAATCCAGTATTAAATGAAAGAAACGGCAGGAACAGGAAAAGTAACATCAAGAAGAAAAGCCCCAGCACCTTTCTGAGAACATATAAACACCAGAAAACTCCTTTAATGTGGTTGAATACCATGAAAAGAAAAATTAAACCTTTACAAATTTTAATTATGTTTGAATATCATCATTAAAAAACCAAATAGATGTGTAAATGAACAAATATCTCTAGATCCTTCATCTTGACGATTATTATCTAAATGTGTTCAAGCTCATGGAAGAATTCCTCTTTTTGGTAGTTCTTCCATGTCCAAAATTCAAGATCCAAACAAAGTTTTATGCTGTGAGCAAGCAGAAACAGTTCATGGATAAATAGTTGGAGACTAGTTATAAATAAACAAAATAACTACGGGAGGAAACTGAATTCTGGACATTGTTTGGAGGTCCATATATCGAATAGAAAACCGAAAAAGTACATATCTAACCGGGTCAGGGTGTTAAAGTAGTAAAAGATTCACTTGGTAGCACCCCACCAACAGTTCCAGAGAGGAAGAGAAGCAAAGGGCTTTATCGTCCTTACTACTCTCCCCCACCCAACCCTGAAGGTGTATCAGACAAATCATTCACTGCCTTCAAACACAAACTAGTATTAAATGACAAATTTATCCTCGTCACCCACCAAGAATTCCAAAACAGACAACCACGACGGATTCATAGACTGCAATTTTTTGCCACCTCAAATTGTCAAAAACATAACACCAAAAAGAAATGAATTGCTCAAGTTCTTGTAAATCTGTGCAATAATAATTCTTCTATGCTATCTTTTCATCAGAAACATGAATTTCAGAACTTGCATAACTCAACCATTAAAAAGTAAGAATTCGTCATCCCTTTTCATCAGAATTTGCAAAACCAAACCAAACAAACAAGGAAAAACAAATTTGGCTCGCTCTCTCACACCGTCCATTACAGCAGATTTAACTATTCCAAAATAATAATAAATTCAAAGAAGAATTTCCAGAATCAATATTTAAACACAAGAATAATTAAACCGAAAAAAGAAGATAATTCACTTTGATCAGCAAACACACAACCAAAAAACGAAAAAAAAATCAGCTAACACTCAAAATTAACAAATAAAAAAAATAAATAAAGTCAGAAATGAACATACCTAAAAAAGATGGGAAAAGAAGAAAGAGAAATATGAATTTCAAACCCCGTTTACGCCTCTAAACTGCTTGCATTTCTATTTGTGTGTGTGTGTGTGTTGAGATGTGGTTTGACACAGTGAAGTTGTAGAGAGAGAAAGAAGAGGAAGAAGAAGAAGAAGAAAGAAAGAAAGAGGGAGCGCCAAGGCAACAATCCACGTCATGCAACACGTGTCTCTGTAGAAATATTGGTCGTACACATCCCATGTAATGTGAAAGGATATGCAGATTTATTTATTGTTTGCCTCCACACTTGCAATTCATTCTTTTTCTTTTTCCCATAAATTTATTAATAATTATTATACCTCAAAAATATAAATATTTTTATTTTATGTTATCATTTATAAAAAATAAATTACTTTCCATTATTATTAATTTTTAATTACTAACTACAAAATTAGAGGATGTGTCAAGTTTTCTATGGTTGATATAATATCGTCAAAAGTAATATATATATATATATATATACACATTTGGAAGCAAAAAAATTAAGTATTTCTTCTCAAAATGAAATATCAATGTGCCTTATCCAATTAATGAATACTTTATTGTAATAGTATCCAATGCAGACCAGTTTGAAATTTTAACCTAATCAATTCTGGTATAAAACTCTATCTTCATTTTATACATATATAAATATAAAATGATATGAGCACAATAAAAAGTGATAAAGATGTAAATAATAAAAATTATTTAAATTTGTAAAAGAAAATTTTATTAAAACATTAGTCTGATTAAAAAAAATATCCATTATAGTACAATTGAATTTAGTTGAAATACTTTATATTTTATCAAACTTTAATTGAAATCAAGGCATCTTTCATTATTATTATGTTTAGAACAGCCAAGTTCAGATTATTTTAGACGTATTATGATATCTTATCTAATTATTGCTACAAAATATTAGCTCAACTTCTTTGCTGGCTAATTCATACACATTTTCTTTTTTTATGAGGGAGAGAGAGAGAGAGAGAGGACACCAAGTTGTCAAAGCACGTATGGAGTACGTTGGGTGGGGGGAGGTGAGCTGGTGCTAAAAGAAGTCGCGCTGGCCGAATAATATTTATTCCAACGTCATCACTCGCCGTACACGTGTCTGCTGCCGACTTGATCTACGCGGGGTGCTGTTAGCCAACTAATACTACCACCAGGCATGTGGGTGACGTGTGCTTTCTTCCCTTTTGGGGAGAATTAATTTAATGCTTTAATGAAATTGGAAAATTAACTGGATTTTATGGAGCCTTTGGAATCCGGGATGGGGGTCCACACCACCCCCCTGTTTGGTTGAAACTAAGAATTTTCAAGTTCAAGCGGATTCTTGTACAAAGACTTTACTACCCTTGCTTTTTGTGGTGATGGGACCAGATGGAGGTGTGTGTTGTAGTCATGTTTGTCTTGTGATGATTGGTGCGCTTTTCTGTGGGTGGCCTATTGCTCCATGCTTGTACTATCGGTTCAAAAGTGTGTATTAGTCAACTTGTAAGTTTGTACTATGATAAGGATATTTCTTTCTCTTTCTACCATCCTTTCAAAAGTATTTATTTTCTCTCTACATTTCTTTTAAATAACAACCTAATACTGCACTTTCTAAATTTTTTCTTTTCACTTCAATTTCTAAGCAGATCTCCTTGTTATTTTTTACCCTATCCAAAATATTATGTATTATCCATCACCATAAATTACAAGATGCTCTCCTAAAATTTATTTTAATTATAAATATATTGTCATTATTTGAAAAATTATAAATACTCAATTTTAAAATTATAAATATCTTAACAAATATCATTACATGAGTATTTATTAGCATATTTATAATTTTTAAAATAATAAAAATAATATTTATAATTGTCACAAAACTTAAAAAGGCCCGTTGTAATTTATCATATACATTATTCCAAAAATATTTAGGGTTTTTCTCTATTTATTTAAAATATTTAAAATAAATTCTCGATATCGTACTATTATTGGATATGGTATTTGAAAAAACTAATAACAAATCAACATGATTCCAAAAGTTATTTCTACTTCAGCTTATAAAATGAACTTACACAATTTTTTTTCATTTAATTCTGTATTATATTTCAAGATTTAATTAAGAAAATTAGGGCATAACATAATATAGAAGCTAAATAGGCAACAGCAAGAATTAGGGGAGGGAGTAAATGCATAAATGTAGGCGTGGAGCGCTTTATCCGACGCGGAAAAGCACTCCATGTCTGACGCACCATTGCCGTCCCTTTTGACGGGCTCATCGCAGAGGATACCCATCCACCACGCCACGTCAGATTTCCAATTTGTTTTCCGGTATTCCCAAAAGCTAAGAGGACCACGTGTCCAACTGGGGCCTCCTCTCTCAACCAAATCTATTCTCAATTAATAAATCAATTATGTGGTCCCCACTTCTGGCTATACTTCTAAAGCTTGTTAGGTGGGAAGGATAATGAGTGGGAGGGGAGGACGCACTCCTTTTTCTTCCATAAAATGTCCACTCCAAAAAATTATTTGATGTAATATTGAATACGTCTAGAATATGAATACATATTCAACACAGCAGTTGTGTATTAAAAAAAAATACAGTGTTGGACACATTTGTTCGTATATTTGACACATTTTGGACATGTTTTCGATAATTTTTTTATAATTACCAAAAATTTGAGTTGTCTTTAAAAAGAAAAAAAAAAAAAAAAAAGAGTTTTTGAGTTAATAATAAAGAAAAATTATTAAATCACTCTTCTCAAACTACTAAAAACTAGAGAGATGGTTATGATGCTTTTAACTAATTTGGATGATTAAAAATTTTTCATTACATGCTTTTTAAAATAAACTAACCATTTATTTTTTTAAGCACATTGGGTTAAGAATTCATATATTATGTGTATATTTTTTAAGAGGTGTTTATTTTATATTTTAAATATTTCATATTTAATTTTATGAGAAATTAAAATAATACATATAAATATTTATTATTATTTATGTTCAATTATGTTATTTTATTTTATTTTTACTTATTCTTTAAAACTAATTCATAAATTTTTTTTATAAATATTTATAATTTACAATTTAGAAAATCAAGCACACACAGAGTATGCAAATGGGGCTAGTATACATAACAAGTCAGTAATCCAAATAAAGAAAAGAATTATAAATTATTTACAATTCAAAATATAAAGCTAAATAAATTATATTAATATAAAATTAAAAATTAAACTAATTAATAAGTATAAAGACACAAAATTATGTTGAATCTAAAGATAAATATAGTTACTTTACTGGATTTACTAGTTAAATAATATTTTTTTATGTATAGTTAAATATCAAAATAAAATTTAAATTATATTAATCACTAATTTATTCAAAATAATCAGATGCATGTTTTGGATAAAAAATAGGAATCAACTATCACAAATTTTGTAATTTTAAATAAAAATTGAAAAATGGGATGGGTGAGAGATAAATGCGATGAAGGGGGAGGCAGCGATTATCCACGGGGAGCGGAAGGCGCGAATATCTGTATCAAAGCAGCGACAGAAAAGGAATCAGAGGAATCGGCAAACACAGCACGTAGCTTGAAAGAGGCTGCCAGGGCCCATAGACAGAACGCCGGTCCACGCCCTGACGTGTCCCGCCCACAACGTCCCTGAGCAATTCGTGGGTGGGGGCCCACAAGAAATCGTGAGCCAGCTCATAAATCACGGTCTTCTAGATAGATGGTTGGGTGGCCCACGTGTCATCCACGTGGTCACAATGCACGTGCTTGTCTTTTATTGGCTGCCACCCGGTCCTGCCTCCTCAATTTATTTATTTGTTTGTTTTTCTAAGCAAAGAGGTGGGTGGGGTGACGTCAGTGAGAGGGGGATGAGCCGCGTCACCCCAATTACTACCGTTGGATGGAGATGCGTGATTTGCGGTTGACATAGAGTGGACGTGGCGGAAAGTCGACCGTCAGAGATGGGGTGACGTGTCCCGCATCGTTTACTAACACACTAATACTCACTCCACGTGATTGTGTCGCGCCCATGCCTCCTAGCTACTACGACACTTAATACTTTCTCCATTTATTAAAGTAATCATCAATCCAATATTGGGCTTTTAGCCCACTAATCTTGGGCCTACGGTTCCGATTGCTTTCATTTTTTGCTCAGCTTGCGCCTCAAGGTCCATTTAGTGTGCAGCAGCCAGTTTCTCATTTTTCAAGTGTGATGGACTTGGTCGCAGGTGGCAGTGGCACGCTTCTTCTGGTGCTACGATTCGAAGGAAAACCTGCATAGACAATGGAGGATGCAATTCTCTAACCCCCACCTAAGTATTCTGATATAGGTTGGGGGAGCTAAAAAACAATGAAATTTTTGTAAATGAGAGGCTTTTATATATACTGCCCTTTCAATGTATGGTAGCCACTTGGGTCTTCTTAGCCATGATAGGGAAGAGGCAAGCCCACATTATTCATATCAGCCCATATCAGAATGCTTTCATATATATATATATATATATGCATCATTGATTCATAAGATGATCCACGAGCTACAGTGGTCCGTAAATATTAGTGTTGACAGCCATGCAAGGTCTTTATTTGTTAAACTGTGATTTTGAACCGGACATTGAGGACTTCAGATTCTGAAACATCTCCCAAGGCCCTTCGTAATATACCCACATCAATGTCTACTTCCTTCGTTAAGTAATGTTTTGAACAACGTTGTACTAGCTAGTGTTGGTGTGTAATAACACCTGCCGCTGCCGGTATCGTCCTTGATTCCATGGCTATATATGAATCATGAGTAAGGGGGCGAGTTTAGGAAACTGAACTAGAGCAATGAATTTGGCACAAAAAGAAGAATGAATGATGAAGTAGTAAAACCAAAAATGGATTAGGGTTTTCCTAATGAAGCCACGCACCGCTTATGGCTGACGTCGTCTCATGGACTTTATGAGTCGTGCAACGCAGGTCATGGCTGGGATTTCAACAGTTCGCAGATGAATAAAGTTTCTTCTCCTGTTTCACATTGATGCTATCGTTTGGCCACCTGCTGATTATGTCATTCTTTGGTTTCTTTTGCAATAAATCCAGGAGTTTTTTTGTTCATTCCTCAACTACAGTTAGGTAGATCTGCTGTTGATCGGTGTTTCTTGGAATAATTCCCTCGAGCTGATTCTTATCATGAATGTAGATTTTGTCCATGCATGCACCTCTCGCGGAGTAGTTTAGTTTGCTTTGCTTTCTTGAAATCCCCCCCCCCCCCCCCCCCCT
>NC_026145.1:18073506-18099035 GCF_000512975.1 Sesamum indicum | reverse complement strand
AACCCCCCCCCCCCCCTCCCTATATATATAGCCAACTGAGCTCATTGCTCGCACTACTTAGTCAACACAATGAATTCCAGTGTTTGTCTTATGAAAATGGTTTGTTTTTCACATGAAAAATCTGCCATTTTTAGGCAAGTTTTGGTTTCTTGGATAGTTTTTATGGTCATGTTGGTTCCCTGTACTAAAGAAAAGTGTGCGTTTGAAGCTATGTTCATATTCGGGGATTCGAATTCTGATAGTGGAGGATTCAATGCTGCGTTTCCATCTCAGCCGTCTCCTAACGGCATGACCTACTTCAACAGGCCAACTGGTAGGGCCACGGACGGGAGGCTATACGTCGATTTCCTTGGTATGTTTCTATGTTTTTTCAACAAAAAACAACGTTGAATATCGATCATGATGGATTGTTTAATGATCTTATCTTTGGCATTGGAATTCTGTTGCAGCTCAAGGTCTTGGCCTGCCGTTTGTGAGTCCTTATCTGCAGTCAATTGGATCTGATTACAGACATGGTGCTAATTTTGCTACGGCTGCTTCCACTGTACTCATGCCGACCACTTCTCTGTTTGTCAATGGAGTCAGCCCTTTTTACTTGGCTGTGCAGATAAATCAAATGAAGCAGTTCAAGGCTAAAGTTGAAGAATTTAAGTCCCAAGGGCAAACAAATCTCCCTCAGCCAGATATATTTGGAAAAGCCCTCTATGTCATCTACATTGGCCAGAATGACTTCACTGGTTTTGCAGGCTCGGCAGGTGCAGGCGGAGCGAAGCAGTATGCGCCTCAAATCGTTTCCCAAGTCGTTAGCACTGTCAAGGTCACTAAACCATTTAGCCACTATTATTTATTACTATATGAAGATCCGTTTTCTTAATGTGTAGGAAAGAGCTGAATTACTTCCAAATTTGCAGGAACTATACTCGTTAGGAGGGCGGACGTTTTTGGTCCTAAATCTTGGTCCGGTGGGCTGTTACCCTGCATTTCTGGTGCAGTTCCCTCACGGGAGCTCAGACATCGACCCGTCTGGATGCATGATGTCTCACAACAATGCTGTGAACGAATATAACTCTATGCTGAAAGATGCACTTGGACAAGCTCGGCAGGATCTTAAGGATGCTAACCTGATACATGTGGACACTAATTCTGTGCTGCTAGAGCTTTACCGGAACCCCACATCCCACGGTTCTTTTTCTTGAATCCTAGACTTTCGCGATCAAGCACGTTTTCAACCTGTTAACATGTTCTGATTCTTTGTTGTTTTTCCATTTGATGTCTGAAGGGATGCAGCATGGGACGACAGCTTGCTGTGGATATGGCGGTGGTTCGTACAATTACAACCAGCAAGTTTTCTGTGGATACTCAAAGGTGGTCAATGGGCAGACCGTTACGGCTTCAGCCTGTAGTGATCCTCAGAATTATGTGAGCTGGGATGGGATTCATCTCACGGAAGCTGCTAACAAGATCATGGCTTCTGCGATCCTTAGCGGATCTCACTTTGATCCCCCATTCTCTCTAAGTCAGTACTGTGACATTAAACCGTCCTGAATTATGAAGTGAAATGAAAATCCTGTCTCTTTGGTTTGTTATTGAGATCCTGTTTTATCATCATGAATTGGCGGCCAAGATGCATTTTACTAGCATGGAATATGAAAATATATCAATAATACTTCAATTTGAGGAGTGTAAAACCGGCACGAATACCACTCCTAAGGTTTGACCTAATTACGAAACTACTCTCTAAGTTTCGAGGTTACAAATGCTTCTCCATGTTTATTTCCCCTTGCAAATCAAGCCTAATGTTGCTCGATATTACGAAAAATACTGATGTCAACAAAAACTGATTGGGGTTCGTTTCTTGCCCTCGGTCCGTGAAATCGGATGGAAGTATGTAGCTTCTTGGACATGTCCATCCCATTCACTTTGTTCCAACAGAATAAATATCTAGCTCTAATTCTTGATTGATTATATCATAGTTGGTTAAAAATCCAACTGAACAGCCATTGCATAGAGTTCAGACTGTTCTGCAAATGCATTTGCTGAACTTATGGATTTGGATTAATGCAATTATAGAACTATATGGTTATAGATTACAGATAATTTGATCACTTTAACAGACAAAAGGTATGGTTACTTTGCTAATACACATAACACAATCATTTAAGTTCCCCTTACACTATACTTAGAGTCCAAGGAAATCAATTAGCACTACAGGGTGAACATTGAAAAGAAAAAAATCAACTTAATATTTTGAAGATAATGTCTCAGAAATTAGTGCCTCAAAAGTGATAAAGATTTGCAGAGGTTGTACAGATTGTTTGGCCATGTGGTCTGTTACAGCTTAACAGTATTCTTGTTTTCTACTGCTATATAATCCCAAGGATGTCATACTTGACACAGACCATAAGCTCTATTCTATCCATAAACTTTCTACGCTCTGAAAACCCTAAAAGGAGAGAGAAAAAGAAAGAAAAACTCAATCAAGAATGAAACTTGAAGCAAGGAAAGTCAGGAGTTCATTAAGGCAAAACTTTTTGGTTTTTGCTCTGTTTATGGCAATTTTAGCTCCCAGAAATGATGCTAAATGTGATTTTAAGGCTATATTCAACTTTGGAGACTCAAATTCTGATACAGGAGGATTCTGGGCTGCTTTTCCAGCAGAAAGGCCCCCCAATGGCATGACTTACTTCAAGAAACCAGCAGGACGAGCAACCGATGGCCGGCTCATTATCGACTTTTTAGGTAGTTATGGTTTCTTATATATTCTTTATTCTTGCTGACTTTGATACTAGGTACTGTTTCATTTTAATGATTGGTTATGTATTCTTCTGGCATATTTTACTTGATCTTGCGCAGTCTGAGTGCAATAGTCCCCACGTGTTATTATGTTTTGAGCATAAACATAAGCAGCTTTAGGTGTGAACAAGCACAGAATTGTTAGTTTAAGATGCAACAAAAAGTAATCTATTTGTTCTTCAGTATATCAAGATACACACCTTGTGAAAGTGTGAATATGGTTTCCTATCTGGTCCCAGGAGAAAAGCAGATAGGAATCTTGATTGAGATCAATTACAAAGACTATCGTCGGTGACTATGTTTGGTTTGGTCCATTAGCTCCCTTTCATCTCACTCTTTTTCCTTCATGTATACTCACAAAATCAGAGTTAAAAGACAAAATATAACAGCTGTCAAGAATGGGGTTTTCTTTGTCCTCATCAAGAATAGTTCAAGAACGATTGGATTCAAGCGTGATTTTTTGTAATATTCAAGTCTTGAATCTATCAATAGCCCCCACAGGCCCACTTTCCAGTACTGTATAATGGGCCTCAAACTTGCAAGTTTTGATGAATCTCTGGGTGTTATTTTTGGAGGTCCCTTATTCATATAATTTATCAGCTGACCCGTTTGTCATAGACTCTAAGCAATATGGTTATCAACATTAAGCTAAACTTTAAAGATTCTTGTGTGTTTTTCCTTATGCAAATTGATCAAGAAATGCTAATAGCACTTCCCATCGTCGATGTTGCTTTATATGTGAGTGATTGCATTAGGCATTTTTCTTTGAAACAGCCTTAACAACGTTAACGAGTATTCAACCGTTGTAGTTCTTAGATTACTACTTAGGCTTAAGGCTTTTGTTCTGCAAATGATCGACCGATTTCTGCGATGGAAGGACATGACTATTTAGTAATTTGCTTATCTCCACCTTAATTTTGTAAATGCAGCCCAAGCTCTGGGGCTACCGTTTTTGAGCCCGTATTTGCAGTCAATTGGCTCAGATTACAGACATGGTGCCAACTTTGCAACATTGGCATCCACCGTTCGTCTGCCACACACTTCCTTATTTGTCACAGGGGTTAGCCCCTTTTCTCTTGCCATTCAGCTAAATCAAATGAAGCAATTTAAAGCAAAAGTTGATGAACTTCACTCTTCAGGTACACACCATACTTGCGACTAAACGTATATCATTTCACAACATTCACATTCACTCAATATATGAGTAAACCTATTGACATTCTCTTAATTTTCATGCTGAAATGGTGATTCCATTTGCAGGAAAAGCCAATCTTCCTCCGCCCAACATTTTCGGGAAATCCCTCTACACTTTCTACATTGGCCAAAATGACTTTACAGGGAGCTTAGCATCTCTTGGCATAAATGGGGTGAAGCAGTTTCTGCCAGAAGTGGTTTCACAGATTGCTAGCACCATAAAGGTGAAGAATGAATTGATTTATTTTCTTTCTAACAAGAAATGCTAATTCTTGGTTCTATCTGAATTTTTCAGGAAATTTATGCATTAGGGGGTCGGACGTTTTTGGTCCTGAATCTTGCACCAATCGGCTGCTACCCTGCATTCTTGGTGGAGCTGCCTCACAGTGTGTCAGATATCGACTCGTTTGGATGCATGATCTCTTACAACAGAGCAGTGGCAGACTACAACTCTATGCTGAAGGAAGCATTGAGAGAGACAAGAAAAGATATTCCTGATGCAAATGTTATATATGCAGACATCCATTCTGTGATGCTAGAGCTGTTCCAGCACCCCTCTTCTCATGGTAACCTTCTTTAACCATTCGGAGAATAGATTTAACAATCCCATTACAGTTGAAACAGCTAAGAACGACTAAAATTTGTAACGTTTTAGCAGCCTACATGCAACATGGGGTCGTAGTTCTCTAATGTTTGATTCTTGGACAGGGATGAAATACGGAACGAAAGCATGCTGTGGATACGGGGGTGGTGCGTACAACTTCAACCCACAAGTTTTCTGTGGAAACACAAAGCTGATCAACGGACATAATTTAACGGCCACAGCATGCAGCGACCCCCACAACTATGTGAGCTGGGATGGAATTCATGCCACAGAAGCAGCAAACAAGCTTGTTGCTGATGCTATGATAAATGGCTCTTACTTCGATCCTCCTTTTTCACTTCATAAATTTTGTGATATTCAGCCAATTGGATGAACTTTTCAACTGTTTTTTTCCTCTCAAATGTAGGAAACAGAAGACTCAGTACTTACCCGAACAGGATCAGCTAATAAATTATCTTGTCCTCTTAATTTCATCATGTCCTCACTGCAGAACAGATCATTCCCCCTGACTATCTGACTTTATATTTTGCAGTTTAGTTTTATACATCTTTAAGATTGCTATGTTCTCTCTCTTTCTCATTGTCTCTCTGTCAAAAACTAGATTAGTCAGATAGTTCAGATTGATTCTGGTTCCTAAGAATTGGTCCGAATGGCTGATATGCTGATCAATCTTGACTTTCAAACTTGCAAGACGTGAATGTACGATAAGAGGCTATTATATCATAATTAATGGGGTTTGCAAGGTCTTAACAAATCATGATTAGTGGGAATCATAACATCATTTTCACTAGTAAAAAAGTATGTTGTATTTTTTCACAAGAATCAGCAACTCTGTCCACTTGTGCTTTTTAATGATGTGATGTCTCTGGCTATCCATCACTAATTAGCATTAAGGTCTAGTTGGAAGTTCTGATCATAACAGAAAGAAAGAGAAAAAATTAAAAAACCCATAAATGATACTTTGAGTTGGATTTCTTTCTATATTTATTATGGTATAAAGTCATACCATCTGTGCATATTATTTTAAGCGAAAGCAATGTCCTAACAACCAATCTTGGGTGACATTCATAACTTGTTCTCCACACACTACAGACAAATCTCCAGTGGTTGAGTCCTCAAGTCAATCAAACTACACAGATGAATATGCAAGGCTGCAATTCATGGTCCACTTCGATATACAACAACATAGTATATTTAAGGTGGATGCCTAAAGCAAAATAATCCAACTGGCCGTCCTAGAAAATAATGCTTCCGGCGCAATACAGAGAAAAGTATAATTAACAACCCGTCCAAGGTTGTCCGTATATTCTTGGTGTGTGATCGTGTCTCTCTCTCACACAGTGTGCTTGGACCTACAGTTGTTGCGACCCACCATGCAAGAGTGTCGACGATTGAACTGGTGGTTGCAGGAAATTACTTATCACACAAAAACACACGACAGCAAAATTGAGAAATAACGCTTTCAGATGTCATTTCCAATGTAATTAATATATGCAGAATGGAGCAAGAAAATGTATTTCAAATTTAACTATAACACAGTACACAAAGTATATTCACTTGCACAAGGGAAAAAAAAATAGAAAAAAGAAAGAAAAGAGAAATGGAGTGGAAAGAAACTGGAAAACCAGTCAAGGAACATAGCTAGTTTCAAGAACTGGTGGTGTTCTGATACCTGAAGCTGAAGGCATTTTACTACTCCCAACCCAAATTGTGCCCAAGCCTTCACTTTTTTCAGACTCTCTCTCCATTTCTCTTATGCTTTTCCATTTAAAGAACTTATACGCCACAATTCCAAGAACAAGAAACAAGACTATTCCCAGAACCCCTGCTGGAATTCCCACCACCCACCACCTAAACACCCTCTTCTTTTTCTCCGTTTTTGGTGAATAAGGAACGACAACTGAGAAATGCCCCTGACCCCTTGAAGCACACCAACTTCTTGCAATCATGTTGCTGAATTCCAACGTGCCATTAGTGCCAAACCTAACACACTTTACTCCAAATTCGTCTACCTCAAGTGGAACATTTGGAAACCTAACGACAACGGGATTGTCTTCAGTTGTGTTAAGCTCAACGAGTCCATTTCTGATTGAGGTCGTGCTGGAATCATAGGCTAGGATTCCTATTACAGGAGTGATAAACGTGTAATTTGGCACGCTGTAGTAATATGTTGACCAGTTCCCTAGATTTCGATAGAGAATGTCAACTCTCCTTGTGAAAGGCCATGGCAGTATTCTTGGTGGGATTTCAAAGGAACTCAAGTTAACCCCATTCCTCCACAGACTATGAGTCCTGAGGCGAATGAACGAAACTTCCATGCCCGATAAATTGACAGGAGCAGAAACCTTGTAAAGTCTACCTGTAAGAGGCCTGGGCATTTTCTTGAATGCATAATCATAAAGGAAAGAATTCAGTGAATCCTGAGTGTAGTTTTCTGATGCTTGAACATGTAGCCATAACAATGAATAAAACATGACCGAAACGATGAGCCAATTCCTTTTAGAACCCATCAAAACAACCAAAATTTCCACTTCATGCCTTAACTTGTACAACTCATACCATCAAACATCAAACGCTGCAAGAAAACATCAATATATTGCAATTTGATCTTCTTAATGATCCTTCTTTGAAGATTTTTCGACCCCTTAACGTGATTTACGATCAATCAGCAATGTGAATCTTGAGGGCTCCCTTTAACACAAAATCTATGCAACAATACTTGAAACTGATGAGTGCAGGCAAAAGTGAAGGTACTACATCAAGAAACAAAGGAGATTGCAGCTACGAATGGTTCAAATATTACAAGATCATCGGTGTCGTAATGTCATTGGCATTGGCTTAAATTTTGGAGGGATATGAGGGTGAACGAGAGGGGATGCAGATGGCAGAAAATACAGCAATGGAATGCAAATGGGAATTGCTTAAACAAAATGGAGGAAGAGCCTCTTTTGAGTTGTTCTTAGGTGTTGGCTAAGTTTTTTTAATCAAATAGTGTGAGTTGGATTAGTTGGACTACGACTCAGCTGTATATTTATATGCACACACCCAGTGGCTCCCTATATTTCATGATTTTCTGTTTTTAAATAAAGAAATAAAAATAAATCACTTTAATTATTTCATGATTAAAAGATTGCATATACTTCATTGTTGATACTCATCTCACCCAAATTTCATTTAAATATTATATAAATGTTGCAATTCATCAAACACTAGAAATTACACTCAGTTTGTATTAATAAAATATAGTAAATCAAGTAGCATGTACTCACAAGACATACAATATAAATTAAAGAGTTGTACATTTTTAATATAACTCAAATTTTTAATGTTTAAATAGAAAATTATAATAATTGAATAATTAGAGCATAGTAAATATCATGTGATTAATGGGCTAACTAAAATTTGGTGGTGTAGTAAATTTATTCATTGTTTAATTAATTTAGGTAGGGTTTATAAATGAATAGGTAGTGGGTCTTAATCGGTGTGTAATGTATTATTAGAAATTACTTATTGCGAAAATAGTCAATTTTAGCTAGCAAAAAAGAAGAGCAAAACCGGGGTCCACATACTCATTGGTAATTCCTTTGGATTTGGATCAGGGATAGCCCAGTAAAAAACCAATTGGCCCTGCTGATTTTAAACCTTTGGATTTAGGCCTTATCCTTTCTGACAATTGGGCTACAGGCAGTCCAGTAAGAAACAATTTGGGCTGAAACTGGGTCAATTCATTTATCATTTCTTCGAGTTTGGGCCTTGTCCAGTCCAGTAAGAAACCAATTAAGTCAAGTCATTAATTATTCCTCGGCTGACTGATTTATCTGCCCTTGTATTTGGGCTTCGGATAGTCCAGTGAGAAACCAATTGGGCCATCTTAGTTACTATTCCTTCTAATTTGGGCCTTGGGTGGTCCAGTAAGAAAAATAATTGGGCTTCATAATACAATAGGAAAGAGAAATGGGCTTAAGGTGGTGTAATGAATAATTACTTAATTAGAGGTTATTAGAGATTTTACACAAAATAATTTTAGAATAAAACAGAAAAAATAATACTGTTTTTTTTTCTTGGTTTTGGATTCAGAATAACGTGGAATTTGAAGACAAAACGCAGTAGATTCTTAAGATAGAGAAGGGACCAATGAGAAAGCTCTATTCGTCCACGTGTCCAACACAGAAATCATTTGAGCATTGAATCCTAAAAATATTGTGGATAGCAAGAAATTTGTCCGGAAAATCTTTGCAACAAAAGAAATCACAAGAGATAAAGAAAGTGAGGCCAAGCAAAATAGCAAGAAATATAGCATTTTTGCTTTTGTGGAAATCCACATTTTAGTGGGCTTCGTTTGGTTCTTGTCAGCCGAAAAATGGCAATGGCAGTGGCAGCTTCCACTTCAATGGCGGCCACCGCCGTGCTCATGCACCGCTTCCCGGCAACTAAACCGTCAGCCGGTTTCTTCCCCTTGCCCCAACGTCCTTCACTTTCTTCCACTCCCTTCAACCAACTCAAAGGTGCAATCTTTTTAACTCCTTTTATTTGGTTATTTTCTTGATCAAAAAAAGGCAAAGGGCAGGGCCAGCTTCCACTTCAATGGCGGCCACCGCCGTGCTCATGCACCGCTTCCCGGCAACTAAACCGTCAGCCGGTTTCTTCCCCTTGCCCCAACGTCCTTCACTTTCTTCCACTCCCTTCAACCAACTCAAAGGTGCAATCTTTTTAACTCCTTTTATTTGGTTATTTTCTTGATTGTCTCTTGTGCAAGTTGAGTGTTTATCCTGTAGAATGGTGTCTGAAGTCTTGATTTTATTATTCTAACTTGTTAGCTTGGATTTAGGAATGAAGTTAGTTTCATGGTTGGGTAGAATGTATATGATTAATGTGTTGTCATGTGTTCTCTATGGCCACTCAAATTCAGGGACTCAGCGTCGTTTTCTTCCTATATCCTGCTGTTGCAGTTATTGAATGTTAGCCTCAAACTGCACATATACTGTTAGCCTCAAACTGGAAGCTTGAAAGTTTTGAAATTCTGGAAATGCAAAATCCTACAAAAGTAGCAAATAATTGGCAGGCAATTAATCACCAGGGAGAGAAATAGATTTCTATTATTTAAGATATTAAGAAGACTATAGCAAATGGCAAACCCTTGGCTGTGGGGACTAATGACAAAATCTGGATATCCCTTTTACTATAGTTATTAGATTGATGGACTAAATATGGTACTCTGAATTTCTGGCTAAAAAGAATAGTAAAAAGTGCTTGCTCCTCTGTTTTTCTAGTCTTGTGGATTTGGAGTGGGGAGAAGTTACTACAAAAACATAGGAAGCATTTGCAAGATAATTATTAAACTTTGCCTGTGTTCCTTTGATCTGTCTAATATCAGTGAAATTGAGCAGTTTGATGAATTGGTTTCAAGCACTTATGGTTGCCTCTCAACAAAAGTCTTCTGCTGACATTTTTGGCTTACGTTGGGTTGAACACAGAGACTAGGAGGTCTTCCCAGCTCCTTGTCAAAGCCTCGTCATCAGATGAGAGCTCCATCGATACCAATGAATTGTTCTCAGACCTAAAGGAGAAGGTAGTTTTTTGCTGAAACTAGTTGAGGAAACTTGCAGCTCGAATGACATGGAGTCTTCGTCTCTCTGCACATTCATAATCCACTTATCATTGTTCACATTTCCCTGACCTTCTCTTGCTGTCCTGTTCTATAGTGGGATGCTGTTGAAAACAAGACTACTGTAATCATTTATGGAGGTGGTGCCATCGTGGCAGTTTGGTTAGCTTCCACTCTTGTCGGGGCAGTCAACTCAGTCCCTTTGGTATTGTTTTTTTTTCGAAAATTAAGCTCATATCTTTCTTTCTTCTTACATGCAATCAGGATTAGATGTGTGTGTTTTTATGGGCAAGAACGATGAAATTCATGTTTCCATAGTTGTGCCTCTTTAAGTAACACAAGGCTATAATTCCATCAAAATCGTTTCAGCTTCCGAAGATCATGGAGCTGGTCGGGCTTGGATACACAGGATGGTTTGTATATCGTTACCTTCTTTTCAAGGTATCATATTAGTATTACTCTCTGATATGAATACCCACCTCTAGAAGTCTTTGTTTTGCGTATGTACAAGTGGGTTCTGACTACCTCCGGGTTAATATCACGGTACCATGGCATGTAGGTTGTTGTTGCTTTTCTAACAAGTCCTTGCTCTATTCTTGCAGCAAAGTAGAAAAGAATTGGCGACAGACATAGAAGCAATAAAGAAGAAGATTGCTGGAAGTGAGTAAATGCATGGCAGCCAGCTTTATTCGTCTCAACATCGGATCAGTCTGACTTCTATATAAAGAGGGATCTGATATTGTTATGTAGAGTAGGCCATATGTTGTATTTTACCCTTCACACTGTCACATTCCAATAACGTTTCCTTAATTTATGCATGAACCAGCTTCCACCTTAATTCTATTTTTGCAATAAAGGGAGATATAGAAACTTCAAGGACGCCAAACCGTGATTCCTTCTTCAGCCTCCTGGAAAAGTTCTAAACTCTGCACCATGTAAATGTAATGCAGCTGAGTGGTGTTTCACTGCCATTTAACCAATCAATGATTGGAATGTATTTTTCTATCACTGATGAGGGAGATATACACAAGTTTCCAACTTCCAACAATGATAATGATGTTCGTTGAATGTTAAAATTGAATTTTTGAAACGTCGAGTGGAACATGGAAACATGATGGATTAATCAAATGTATCGTATTCAATTTCAATCCATTAGGACCTAAACATGATACAGTGTAATTTCAAAAAATCTGTTACCAACTAGAAATTATTTATGTTTATTATTCTTGACTCAGCATAAACCAACAAAGAAACAACGAAGTCCCTGGGGTCCAATGAATCATTTACTCTCATGCTCTGCCCCTCACTTATTCGTTGTCAATATCACTCACAGCTTGGGCAGGAATCAGAAGAGTAAAAGAATCACAAATGAAATAAGATTAAATCACCATCCTTGTTCGGGGAGCCTTTTTCCAGATACCATCCTTGTTTGGAAGCAGAAAACATAAAGACAAATATTATCAAATGAAGCATGGCAATAACTAGAAACGGCGATAACATAATGGCAGCTCGCAATTATTGCATTAATAAAAATGGTCAAGGACATAAAAAACCACACATAAAGCTTCACTTAAACATTACACATATCTTTTGTATTTAATAGGAACCTAAGAGGCAATATACTTCGAAAGTCACGAAAGGTCTTCAAATAAGCCCCAACCCTCATGAACTCTTCAGAGTTTGTCGATGTCCTCGTCCTCGAATTCAATGTAATCGTCACCAGGACCATCATCTTCCTCATCAAGTCCACCAGCAATACCCTCATTAAGCCTTGTGCTCTCGGGCAGCTCACCATAAGCCTTCAATAACCTAGCCTCGTCTGGCATGTATTTCAGGATTACATCGGCCTTATCATCCTAGTAACATCCAAGAAAACGCAAAACCAATTAGAAACCACATTGCATCGAACTTCCAGAAAATTAATTAATTCTGAGCAAGATGACGCATACAAACATTTTCACTGCTATCACCAGTGGCCTATACTTCTACAGCCTCACATACACATCCGACAACTAGAACACAGACACCGGGAAACACATGGACAGATGTATGAACGAACTCATCAAAAACATTTGAAAGTAGGAACAAATCAGCAACACAAGCTCAAAATACAAATAACCACACATACAAGGATTCAGATGTGTATAAACCAGACGCACTAAAAACAAGCTCTGATACATGTTGCAAATAAGTATTATGAAAAAATCAATGAAAAACTGTAACAGATTCAACACCACAAATCCAAAACAAAGTAATTACGTACGGGTCATTTTGTACACCTACTTTTTCACCAAGCCATAATAAATCTTTAACTGAAACACCAAAATCACAATTAAATAAAAAAGAAAAGGTTTACGATGGAAAGGGAAACACCAAATTCCAAAGGTTACCACGAACAAGTTCCTCACAGAAGCGGCCTAACTCATGATAAAAAGACCAACTAAGCAAAAATAAAACATATAAAAAATAAAGATAATTAATTATCCAACAGCATAAAGTTCAGTAAAACTACAGTTGAACGAATTGAAAGGAATAAAGAAATCAGATCCTAGCATAACAAACTAACCTGTAGAAGCGACCAATATCACAGGAAACCTAATTCACCCAATCTACGTGAAAAAAAGACAAAATACACCACATAACACAAAAAAAGGCACTCAGAAACACAGACTGCTCAAGAGAAAGAAAGGGGAAAAAAGTTTAAAAAAAAAAAAAAGGTACCTGATAATCGCGGAGACCCACAAGGATAATATCACCGGCAGCGATCCAAACCTTCTTGTGCATCTTTCCACGGATATGACAAAGGCGTTTAACGCCGTCGATGCACATAGCCTCACATCTGCCGTTTCCAAGCATACGCAGCACCTGCGCGTACTCCTGGCCGTCCTCCTTGAACACGAGCTCTCTCTTCTCGTCGTCGGCTTCGTTCTTTCCTCTCTTGCGATTCTTACCTCCCTTACCCTTGTTCTTCGGCATCGCAGCGGAGCAAAAACCCTAGATCCGACGGCTCTCTTGTGCTTCAGACGAATTTCTTTTTCCTGCGGATTGTTTCTCCCTTATCCTGTAAGCGACTATAAACGGCGTGCGTTATAGTCTTCTTTTCCTGACCAGTTGGAGAGAGAGAGAGAGAGAGATTCTTCTCTTTCTTTGCTTGTATAGCGTTGAACTCACGGGATTACCTCAAGTTCGGCGTATTTTGGCTTTCTGGGCTATGGGCTTGTATCTGTTTGGATTTAATATGTCAGTGGGCCTCATAGGCCTCAACTTTAAAATTTTCAGATAAACTGTGATCCTTCTTGTTCTTTGCAGTTTGCAATGTTTTTAAATACATACATTGACAAAATTATTCATTGTTTTTATTCTCTTTCCATTTTATTTAATTTTGTCCTCCTCCTCCTCTCTCATATAACTTTTCTAATTTAAGGTTCTATTATTTCCATCTCTTATTTATGTTTTGTTTTCAAGTATGTTATATGATTTATTTTAAATTCACTTATTACAAATCTAAGATAATTTTTATAAGAAAACTTACTGCATATTTATAATAATTTTGTATTTAAACAATTAAGGATGCACATGGAAGAATATGCATATGGATATGGTGCATCTATCTATATGAGAAAAGATCGGATACTTGAACCTGCAATAGCCAGTATGCATAAGCAGCATAACTTATTTTCCTCGGCGGGAAGAAAGAGAGAAAAAGGAAAGAGCAACCATGGAACCATTCAGAATAAACTTTTAAGAGCTTTGATCAAACAGGATAAATCACGTCTTAAGCTTCTCTATAGAAGCAAAAATAACATCCCTCCAAGCTACATCATCTATTTACAGCATTGTAGCATTCGAGTAACTTGTATGTGTTGACTGGGGCCTTACCGGGTACACTCTGCTCTACCAGCACTCATCTCAACTACAATCTCTTGCTTTCTACAAAAGCTAAAACAAATGAACGTCAGAGTCAGGATAACTCGACTTCTCCTTCCTGTATTTCAGCGTTTGATGGTGAGCTCAGCCCTAAGATGGAGTATGCCATTGATGAAATAAAGACTGTCCTCAGCCATGAAAGAAGTCCACGGGATGCTAAATAAATTGCGGTATCCAACCGCCTTTCCACCAGTAAAAGTGTAGTTACCTTTGTATTTGCTAATATATTCTTCTGTGGGTTTTGACCTCGCAGCAAACTCATAGTCGACAGCAAATGATACCGAACCCTTTTCTTGCATCCCCAAGAAAAGACCAAAACAATGAAATGAACTCTGCTGATCCATGTTGCAATGTGCAGACAGGAAGAACCCTTGTCCGCCCAAGTGGAAAGCTTGAGAATATACCCGCCCAGATGGGAACAAATTCGCACACTCCTCCCGTTTAAGATCTAAGTAGACCACACACTGTTGGCGTGGGAGTTCAAACTCGACCACCTTCACGGGTCTATACTTATAGGCCCGCTCCACGAAGCGTCGGCTTGTGGATGTTGACTCCTCTGTGGCATGACTTCGCTGGCGGTGTGGTGCCTCAGCTTTGAAAAATAGGGCATCTAGTACGGATTTAGTTGCAAAGTCGTGATCAAAGTCGCTGCAGGTTAGAACTTTTCTCAGCTTCCGGCAAGTCATGTAAGGAAAACGAATATAGCGACCCAAACGAGAAGATAGGATGTCTCGCCGCTCCTCCAGCTTTTGATAATGAGTCCTAGTCCACTTAAGCACAAAGTCATAGACAGCATCCTCCGAGGCCACCTGAAGGTCATTGCTTGACAGGATTGCCTCAATCCCAGCAAGAGGCAAATTCATAACCTCGTCTTGGTACCTGTTCCAATATCCACACCACACTATAAATTTCAATGGCGGCAAAACGTATTTAATATCAGATTTGTACAGAAGGCAAAACAGAAAATCACAGGAAGGCCATTGAAAGGAAGGAGGACATAAAAGGTTCGGGGTGGTCAAATGGGAAATTACTTTGATATATCTTTATATCGAGCAGCTAAGAACTGTTTAGCTGCATCAGTCAATGGTTGAACTGCATCAGCCATTAGAACGCTGGAAGGAAGATCCAGATAAAGTAATGCAGACTCTGGAGTCATGGCCAAGTTTCTTAATAGACGGCTGCAATGTCTCATGCATGAAGCCACCTCAAACTTATCAGCAGCCATAAGCACGTCAAGTAAAGCAGGAGCTGTACTGGCGTTCAACGTACCGCTATACATAAAATTTAACAGCTCCATTACAGCAGCTTCCTCTGTTCCATTGAGAGAGGAGTTAGCATATAAAACAGCCAGGTCTACCTAATAAAGATATCCAATGAACAGCAGTGCAATATGGCTAAAATAATGCGAAACACTATTGTGCTATTATGTTACACACGATAAAACTAATCACTATTGAGCAAATACAGAAACTAAGTGGCGAAAATTTCAAACCAACAAGCATTTCAATGTATTTCATTGGAAAAAAGCTGTGCAAAGTATTTTGTACTAGAGTCAATCTTTCTTGTGCAACTGATTACATACCAGAGGCACTAATTCTGAGGGTTACATGTCTCTGCTCTGATTCCATCATACCATTTGAGAATAACTGCAAAAATAGGAACAAGGAATTCATACATCAAATGTTACAACAGGGAAATACATTGACAACCATCAAATTAGAACAACAAGTACCTTATAGAAAAATGGACTCTTTGCAGCTAATATGGGAGAGCTGATATGCAACGTTCTAACTCTTAGAACTCTTGAACCATCTTCAGACCAATTTGAATCATCACTGTTTGCAGCTTCATCTCCTGAGTGACATAAAACATAGAGGTTCTAATTTAGGGCAAACATACAAACTATGAAACATTAGTGCTCGGTAAACCGTTTTACCTACTAAGCAACTTGGTTTGTCAATATATCGTTGCACACGAACATCTCAATCAAAATGATCTTAGGAAAATAGATGGGAGTATAAAATATTGCAATTAAACAATCATCCAAAGTACTCACTTAAATTATCAGTAGATAAACTTAAAAAGTAGATACCACTAACTGAAGAAAATTTCTGAATTTTGGTTTAGAGACATCAGCTCAACAAACTCATTTCTTAGAAAGTGACTAGACCTTATTGTGCATATGGTTGCTTCAACTATTTGAATCATATTTCACAGCCTCCACTCACCATAGATCATATCAAGCACACTAGAGATGTTACTTAATACTGCTTAGTGAAATGCACTTCTATAAAACCTCTATGCAACTTAATTTTGATTTCTTTTTATAAATATATAATTTGGTCCTTTCTTAAGCAATTACTGATAATCTGATTATTTGCTTATGGTCATCAAGAACAAGTCCAGCTCCAGCACGATGGCTTAGAAAGAGTTGCAGAATTTAGATTTCTTTTCCTGATACCTGATGGTGAATCTTCTATCATCGGAATGTCTTCTTCATCATGATTCTCATCACCTGCGCCATCTTCAACATCTGGCTGTTGACAATCTAAGATCTGCTCTTCAGGACAATTGTTGATATCCAAAGCTGCAAACGAGTGGTACATGTCTGATTAAGATGAGCACAACCCGCACCAGCATAAGAATGAGTTGAAGTAAAAATATTTGTTGTTAACAGAAAAGGGCAGCTCAAAACCATACAACTGACTGGAGAAATCAAAAGGCAAAACACAAAAATTCACTCACACTCACCCAAGCCTTTCTTTCAAGTAAACCAAAACTTTGTGTTAATCAAATCAAGGCCTTGATATGGAATTTATATAAAAAGTAAGTATACATTTTAGAATGAGCAGATTCCAGGTACGTAAGCATAGTGCCGCAGCCGAACAGCTATATTTTCAGATAACAATAATCTCTAAAAAGAATTTCAAGAATACTGTAAGTTTTCAGTCTGTACTTTCAGTTGATTTGCTGTAATTGCAGTAAAATAGCTCATCCCTTATCCCCAAAAGAACAGAAGATTTAGAACCTTTCGGAATTCTGGTGATGGCACCACTTTTTGCATTATTAATACAGAGAGATCCCTTTTGCTACCAAACATCTTAGCTTGATTAAGATAAGCTAAATTTTATTCAGATATCAAGAAGTGTAGCTAGTAATCATCATCTTATCAAGCTCCAATTTAAGAACTATCGCCAACACTTACCTTATTTTCGTATGCCTAAGGATGACAAACGAGCCACCTCAATTGCAATTCAACTAGCTTAAAAAGCTAAACTGAGCTTGACAGATTAACTTAAATGTTACGAAGTCAATCTCAAACACCTTCTTATTTCATTCTGAATGACTAAACGCCACTCAATAGGTCAAGAAATTATAAAATGTTTTAAGAAAAACTAAAAATTACTTCAACTTTAGTCCTCAATATTGACTGAACAGGCATTCATTACCCAGTTGTTCACATCTTCAAACTCGATAAGAAATTCAACTAATCACAGAGGCTGGTATTGTTGCGCCGGACTCGATTCATCACACAAGTAATCGCATCGAAACAAGATAAATCAAATCCTAGAATAACCAATCAAACAGCCACAAAATCATGAAGCAGGTTGACTTAGTGTTTGACTTGCTCACCATTCTCCTTTTTGACAACATCTCCACGGCGTCGTTTGCTCTTGCGCGCCGCCCAATCAGCTAGGGTACGGCAACCTTCAGACTCCGGTGGGGCCTCAGGAGGATCCGCGACAATCTCGATCCGGAGAACCCTGTCGGAAAAATTGTTGCGCCGGACTCGATTCATCACACAAGTAATCGCATCGAAACAAGATAAATCAAATCCTAGAATAACCAATCAAACAGCCACAAAATCATGAAGCAGGTTGACTTAGTGTTTGACTTGCTCACCATTCTCCTTTTTGACAACATCTCCACGGCGTCGTTTGCTCTTGCGCGCCGCCCAATCAGCTAGGGTACGGCAACCTTCAGACTCCGGTGGGGCCTCAGGAGGATCCGCGACAATCTCGATCCGGAGAACCCGGTCAGAAAAATTGCTATCATTGAAGGCGAAGCCGAAGTCGGGGTCACCGCCGCCGGTGGGCGAGGAGCTAGAATCCGAGTCCAAAACAGCGGTTCTCGGGTCGAATAGATCCAGACCCCAATCCCTCATAATTGTTATTCCCCCTAACAAAAGCTTCCCGTTATCTGCAGAAGAAGAAGAGCAATGAAATACAATTCAATTCTACATAATAATGAAGAGAGAAAGCGAGTGGAGGAAGAGATACATGTATGCTTTTGACTGGCTTTCAAAGTGAACGACTCAAATCACTCTCTTTCCTAATTTGCCAGTAAAATTTTCATTTTTTACTGTTGCAGTTTTTACATTTACCGCACGGTGCGCTGCGGTATCATGTGAATAAGTTTGAGATTATGATTAAAGTTTTACAATAAGTGTAGGTATTTTGTGTCCTTATATGGTTATTACTCTCTTCCTATATAAATATATTATTTCATTTTAAGTGAATTTTTGTAATTTATTGATTATTTTGATTGAATTAGTATATTACTCAATGCTTGAATTATTGAATATTTTTAATGATGTTTTGAAATATATCATTTAATTTATTAAAATATCAATATAATCATAAACTATTATTTTTTTAAAGAAAAAATGCAGTCTACTACAGTGTAGAAATTTCATTCCCCACGTTGCACAACATCATCAATTTTGACATAGTTGTTAATCTATGGATGTTAAATGACACCCATTTCAAAACCTGACCATTACGAAATATTTCTTTTGTTAGAACTCATTGAAACGATCTATAACACAAATTGGTGCGTACAAAAGAATGTATGTGTACTTTTGTTGAAGAGAAATTGCAATAAATAGTGAAAATTTATATATATATATTTATGTTACCAGAAAGAAAGGGCTCTTCAATTTTTGAAAAATTATTTGGTTTGTATTTAGAGTAGGAAGAAGAGGTGGTAATATAATGATTCAAGTTAAAAGATGGAGGGGGGAAAGGTCAAACGTATGGTGAATAATTAAGCAGTGGTCCATTTTCCATAATTGGTGGTCCATAAATTGTAATTATATCCTCAGAGGCAAAGCAGCCACCCATCTTTGGTCGTCTTAAATAAACTACCATTATGGACAATTCTCACATATACATATATATATATATATATAGAGAGAGAGAGAGAGAGAGGTAGGTCGAAAACAAACACCAACTTTTGGTCAATTGGTTAGGGCCAACCAACCAGAATTTTTCTCCTCAATTCTTCTGATCAAACCTTACAAAACAATTTCCTCAAAAATCACTGATAGATTTTCGTCAAATTAGGAAAAGAAAAGTATATACAACTATGAGACGTTACATTCATTTTGGGTTCCATCTTTGGCCTTTTCCCTTTGTTGATTGAACAAAGGGTTGAGAATTAGCAATAGAAAGCAACCGGCTGCGTCTGTTAGAATTTAATAATATTTCATACATATATTATATCATGGTGGCCAAATTGTACCCAATCAACTTGACATTAAACTAAAACTAGAAACCAATTTTTTCACATATGGCATTCCAACCTAATCTTCCGTCAGAAATGATCAGATGAAGAGGACATTGAAAGGTCGGAGAGTATGAATGTAAGGTAGCACAATGACCACTTTGTGTAAGAGGTGCTTTAAATACTATCCTATTCAAGCAAAAAGAATTAGGCACATAATTCATGCATTTGGAAGGCAGAAATAGTACCAACAATTGCAGGCAAGTGATGCCCTGTAGAACCTAATTTTCCTCCTCGCTCTTTTCGTTCTTCCTTCTTCTTTTTTTGGACTTTTTGCTTTAATAGTACAGTAGTAACTTGCATCAATAGATTGAGATACCAAGAACTAAACAGTACAGCAAGAAATTATATGATAAAGCATGCATAAAGTGGAGCCTAATCAATATGAAATTGGATTTACAAACATCCAGTATCTTGCTATTTTCAGGGGACCTCAAAATGACTGAATCAGCAATAAAATTTCAAAATCAGTTTGCAGGGGATATAATCATATATACCAAAGTGGAAAGTCATTCATGGAGGGTACGACTTTTTCGATTCAGAAGAAAGTTTCAAGGATTGATTCATGAATATCATCTCATGCTTCAGATTCTCAACATAATGGAAGGGAATGGGATCTTGAAGCATAAAAAGGTTACACCTAGTGCAGCATAATGTTCCAGGAGCTCCATTCAATAATCAGAAGCCCTTGCTTCTAACAATTAAGCAGCTAATATTTACTCCAACAGATACCTTCCTTAACCATCATGTAGCAAGTTAACGAGTGCATGTATAGAAGACATGGTGTTCTACCTCAATTACTAGCACCTTTAAGTACTCGTCTTGGGGAACTTTTAAGCAGGCTCATAAAGACCTAAGACATGACCATCAGCACACCTCATCGCTGCCACCTGTTAAAAGCCAACAAACTGGACAATGTTGAAACTTTCTTAGGAAAAATTATGCGATATAAAGGATTCCACACAGCGAGATTACCTTTCCATGGATTTCATGTTTAATAGGACCATCCAGTTCTGCACCTAATGCCATTAGTTTTGTCACAGTGCCACTGATATCTGTTACCGTAAATGATAGTAGTGATGAATAACCCTTTTGCTCAACATGGTCACTGAAAAGTTGAGAAAGCAAATAATCTACTTATATGACTGTCCAAGATGTTAGGAAGAGGAAAAGGAAGAAAGTGATGAAACAAATCTTACATTCATATCAAGCAACTTAATACATGGATGATTTAGGTATTGTCTGTGCATGTCTTTCTTGATACTCTTTTTCTTTTCTGAAAACCACGTGTGCCTAGGTGGGGGATTAGGTTGACACCTACCCATTCATTAATAGAATTTTAAAAGTACAAGTGATTTTAGCATGTAATGTAAATAAGGAGTACTATTTCCATACATCATTGATCCTAAAGTACATGTCTTTCTTGATACCTCTCAAGAATAGGTTACCATGACGTTCTATAGCACCTTACCAATGTTAACAACAGCAGTCAACAATATAATCATTGGGAGCTAAACCTTGGAAATATGAAACGGAAAACAGTAGCCACGAAGAATTCATGGGGTGCAACTTAGAACATTGTTAAGGAATCAGATGAATAATACAAGCAAACAACACACTGAATACTTCACTTTCAAGAAGCACACACCTGAAACGAAATGGTCATCATCGAAAGATTGGACAGTTGGTGTTAATGTTTTGTACAACTGCAACTACAGTATTCACCAATCTTATGCATCTAACTACGGGTTTACCAATTACATCACCACCAGATTACAACTAAAAAATATTCACATTCCGTTTTGATCTAAAGTTGGAGGAGGCAAGTGAATGAGGAAAACCGATAACCAAATTCCATCACATTCTCTTTGAGGACAGAACTAATGATAACTTGGACCCTTCCCCATTAAACTTCAAAACTAAATATACAAATTAGGAATTCCCAGATCCTCAATTTGTGGGAGTGTTTACTAAAATGCATAGCACGGCTGGACTGGAATATTAACATCCAAATTGTAGCCGAATTCTCATGATCAATCAACCAATAACTGCAATCGAAAAACAGAATTCGAAATTTAGGAAAAAAGAAAAATACCTGGGAGAATGCAAGAGAGCGAGCTTCAGCGGACCAGAGTGGAGCTCGGCCCAGCGCAGGGAGCAGACATCAACGGTGAAGCCCAGGCCCTCCGAGTAGAATCTCGCTGCTTTTGGAACGTCCTTGTGTAGTTGCACTAAGTATCTGAACGTTGCTGCCGCCATAGCACCTCCCTCTACTAGCCTACCTCTCTGTATACTGTGAGAGAAGAACACGTTCTTGCGCACGACGTCGTAGTGGAAATGAATTCAAGTCAACTTCAGAAAGCTCGAACCCAATTCCCATGCGTACCTGGAAACCGGGCCGAGGAGGATCTTAGATGCGGGCCGGGCCCATTTTGACTAGAAACTGTGGGTAAAAATCCCGAATTTTTAATTTATAAATAGTATTTTAATCTATACTAATATACAGAAGAAATACCCTTTATGCTCACAAACCAAACCTATCAATTTTTAAATACAACAATCATACCCCTAATTAAATTATTTAAAAACTTAATTATAATTACTTTTTCATTTTACAAAATGACTCACAGTCCATTTAACATTATTATACAGATTTCTTTATTGTATTGATAATATCTTAAATTATTTTTTAAATGTAATTTATTGTTATATATTTTATTTTTATTTTTAATATATATTTTAAAATATAAAAAAAAATATTTATTATATGTAGATAAGTACGATATAATCTTCTTTAGTTTTAGAAAAATGTCCGGAAGAGACTATTTACAGTAGTAATTAATTTATTTAAATAAAATTCAAATAATTCAAGAAATCACAAACTCAACATGCATATTTCTCTGTTTTTATTGATTTACATATCTTTTTTTTTTTTTTCATCTCTGTTAAAGGTTGGATTTGAAAAGTGTATACCAAAAAACATGCATCAGCAAAAATGCTAGCAACATTTTCTTGATAGCATTTCCATAAATAGAAAAGCATCCTGCTGATATCACCTGTACATAAACAAAGGAACTAATATCAAAATTTCTCGTTAAGGGTTTCATAAGTATTCTCAGGAAGGAACTACACAAAAAGGGGAAGTAGTTTCTTGTACAAAAGAAAAAGGGACCTCTCCTTAATCATACAACATAATCACTATATTTCTCAAGTCTAACTAATACCTCTGTCTGAGTTGCATATCTCGAGTTACAGGTTTTAGTCGACTTTCGACGAACCTTTGGATGTTCTGGCACGAGATTGCTGCCCTTCTATCCTTGCTTCCATCAACTTCATCTTCAAAGTATTGGATTTTATGATTTTTGGCCATCTTGAAGACGACTCGCAGATATCAGGATCAGCTGCTGATACCTCAGACGTCCATGTCCACTTCTTTACCGGACTGGGAGGGCCAGCAAAAGTGGATGGATCAAAAAAACCTTCAATGCAACTATTCTCATACTTATCCTCTGATGTTGGAGGAGGATTTCTGGTTGTTGCATCTTGCAACCCAGCATCAATCTCAGTTATTTTGCTCTTTCCTTCCCGTGAAGATCTTTGCATCATCTCGCCCTTTTCAGGCATCCTTGGATTACTCATTTCGTACAATTTTCCCATTCTTGATTTTGTTGATTCCTCCACATTCATGGGCTGGTGCTCTCTCTCAATGAGGGGCTCTTCTAACTGCACGTGTGAGCTAGATGGATCAGAAACCTTTCTTGACTGTACTTTTTTCTTCACTGGCTTTGGTTTGGCTGTTTCTTTGACATGGCTATCTGAAATATCTGCTTGCTTCAAGCTCGACACTTTACGTTGTGAACAACGATTACTAGTACTGATAGATTCATCTTCATCATTCCTATTCCATGGAGCACTTGCAGGCTCGTTCAAGTGAAGCGATTCGAAAGAATTTGCAGGTACCTTACGCTTGAGTGGACTTCTTGAGGAGATGTAATCATCTTTCGCAGAATTGCCAGATAGTTTTGCTTGAAGAAAGGATTCAACTTCAAAACATAACTTGTCCAAAGCTGATTGCTTTTCTGAAACATCACGAGCATCTGCTAGCTTCATCTGCTTTCGCTCATCTAACCAGGCTTCAGAAATATGAAGGATCAACCGATCATTGCCTTCCTGTCCAATCTGACCTTTGGAAAATTTTTGCTTCATGAACCGTACTTCTTGTTCATAATCTCTTATTCCTTTCGCAAACTCATCACACAAGTCTTCTAGCAAAGTCCGTGCCTTCCTCTCCCGTTCAAGATCTCTAAAAGCATTGGAGAATGAAGATTTTATCTCCGAAAGCTCCTTAGCTAGCTTGTGATGGAGCTTTTCCGAATTTCTTCTCAATTTCAGCTCATCTTCTAGCTTGTCTTCCACTAACTTAACCGCATCTTTGACTCGATCCCTCTCCTTTTTCCTTGCAACTTTATACTCTGTTATTTGCTTCAATAAACTATCAATTTCACTTTGATCTCTTTTTTTTGCCTGCAGTAGTTCTTGAATTCGTTTCTGGGACTCATCCAATTCCTTCTTCAGGGTTTTCACTAACGACATATCTAATGCATGCTTTTCTTCAAGGCTCCAGATTCTATTGAGTACTTTGAGTAACTCTGTGGAAGTTTTTAGGCTGTGACTCGACTCTCCAACTTTTCCCTTAGAGACAAAAGAAGTATTTGGGCTGGTTCCAGGTCTATAAGGAGGCATCTGGCAAGTCAGAGAAGAAACAATTAAACCTCAATCCTCATCAAATTGACAACACAAATTCAGAAACAACATCTATCCAAGATTTTGGTATCAAAAAAATCTAGGGAGCGCACAAGTATTTAATTTGAGGTAGACACATAAAATCTAGTAGTTTGACATTCCAACGCAGAATCATGGTCAAACCTCAAATTTTATCAAACTGCTGAGATCATCAGATCAAGAATAAGATAACTACTGAATACCTCCATTGAGCCACAATAACTAGCAGGAGATAGTGGCTGTTGAGCTTCGACAACATTTTTAACTCTTAGATTGTGTTGAGTCTGTGAGGGTTCAACTTGCTTCCTCAAATTAATGCCAGACGTTGGCTGTCATGTTAGGGGGTAAAAAACTAAAAATCAGCACACAACCACCAAGAAACCAACGAGCGGCCTCAGATAACATACATGATCCAGAAACCTCTCCAGTAATTTAGTACAAGAGTCAAAACCGCATTCGTTCAAATACACGAATGATTATCATGAGAGTGACAATGACATACAAGTAAGGGCGATGCTCATCTTCATTTCTAACATTTACCAATTTTAGACTTGATAAATTCCACAAGCATTAGCAGCATGGCAACAGAAAAATTATAGCCGGGTAGGTGATATAGGTTCACATTCCTCCCCATCTCCCACCCCACACCCACCAAAATCAACATCTTCAATGCAAGCTCCCAGCTATGAATCTTCAATCATGCAACTACCCATTTATCCACAAGGTTTCCCCATGAGGAGGATTATCATAGCCAGAGGTTTTAAGGTCCAACATGCAAGGAATCAAGAAAACATGGGGAATACACCAAAAACTGCATCTTCAATATCACTAATGCAAGGAAACTACAAAAGACCAGCAGAGAAAGCAATTAAAACAAATGAAGCACTCACGGATACAAATATCACCTGCTCTGTGGGACGCTCAGCTGGTGCCTCATTTGACTCTGTTGGAACTTTCAAAGTCTTGTCTTGTTTGTGATGACCCAAATTAGGCCCATTGTTGCTCATCTTTGGCGCCCTAAGATTGAGTTGGGGCTCCATCTCCCACAGATTGGCACCC
>NC_026145.1:18066752-18073436 GCF_000512975.1 Sesamum indicum | reverse complement strand
AGGTGTAGGAGAAGTTGAAATCTTGAATGAGAGTTCCATCAGGTTGTATTAACCCAAATTTCCATGTGGGTGAGGGAGTAGAATTTCCCTCTCTTTTCCCCACTAAAATCCCCCGTTTCAACTTTTCCACCATTAACTCTACCCTTTTTCCTTCCTCGTCCTTTACTTTTTCCCTACCATCCATTATCCCCTCTCTCTCCAAATTTCAAATTACAGTCTTCCCACTCTCTCTCTCTCTCTCTCCCCAAATTATTGGTGCTTTATCATTCAGTCAGTCACGCAAACACTGACACCGAACACCCAAACAGAGAGAGGGAGCATTGATTGCACTCTCTGACACCAAAATTCTCTCTTTCTGTCTGTGCCTGTGGGCTTTTCTTGAATGGAAAATAATGCAGCAGCCAGCCGCCCTCGCTCTCTCTCTCAACCAATTCTTCTTTTCTCTTGGTTTCTCTCTCCGGGCTTGTTCACCCCATTCATGTTTTCAAAATTTTCCATTTTTTTTCAAGGCTTTGATTGCATGCCAGCCATGCTCTGCTCCTCAAAAGAGAGGGCTACGACGGAATAAAGTGGGATTAGGGGGAGGGATCTAATTATGGCTTCTGTAGATATATATATGGGGAGGATTAAAAGGGTAAATGTAAATCTACAAGGATCTTGGCATACTTCAGTTCATAGGGTGGCGTGGAAGACGACACGTGGGCCTGCAACGGCCCTTTCTACTCCCACCTGGTACTACTCATGCTCCCCTTTCTCCTATTTTGTCTTTATTTGGTCCCCCTTATTTTATTTGTTGTCCCATTCGGATAATAAAGCTTTTAATTTAAATTGAATTTATTATATTTAAATTAATTATATATAAATATAATATATTTATTACATTATCGATGTACAATTTAAAAATATCAACCAATTATATAATTTTTATAATTAATTTGGTTTAACTAAAAATTTGGCTCTTTATGTACATAATTTCTCATAATATGTTTTTTTTAGTAAGAAGATAGAAGATAGAAAGTAAATATTTTTTTTCTAATATTCATAAATAACGTAGAACTCGTGGTACGCACAATTATATATTGAGGTAATTATACGCATACTTGTGACTTATTATCTGTTTTCATAAATGAATTTTAATTTTTGTATAATTACATAAGTAACCATTGATAATAAAAAATCAAGATGTTTGTGTAATGATATTTATATTTTTTTAGAGTGTAAGTATAATATTTTTAAAAAAGAATGATAATTTATGTATATGATATTAATATTTTTTATGATTGTATATATAATTATTTAAAAGACAAAATTAATTTATATAATGAGAGTGTGTAAGTGTAACCATACAGCTAATAAGAAATAAGAGAGAAAGGTGAGGAATAGCGTTTATGCGCCAAATCCACCCAACCTCCTATATGTATTGTAAGAGTAAGACTGCTGAATTTATACATTTAATTGGTTTTACTTTCAAAAATGAGTCCGTTATCTTTGCTTTCTGTAACTATTGGGAGATTGAAAATCATAAAGCAAATCTCAGCCACTCAAAAATTTTGCTTGGGTTAAAATGTAATAATTGGACCCACCTCAAATGCTTTTATCACCATCATAGTCTTTAATATAGATATATTGTCCATATTAAACGCAAATGAAAAGAGTAATATATACAATCGGATCATAAATCGCAGTTATCCTCATCCTTCTATCACCGTTGAGGTTAGGTTATTGAGAGAGAGAGTGGGTCCCGCTAACTGGACTGGGCGGCTAAATGAGACAGAGATATAGGGCCCATCCTGTCAATGAGCCCAATATGGAAGCAAGATTGGGTGGGAAGTGGTCCAAAATCCAAATGAAATATGACATTCGCAAGTCCAGTTTTGATATCATATAATGTGTTTTTAGCATTATTAATCAAATATGACTAGTATTAATAATCCCAGATGAAGTATGGTGAGGAGGGTTGTAACATCATTTACACATCACAAGCATCCAACCCCATTTCCATAACTCGACTTTTTGGTCCACCGTATACACATAAAATATAGGGAGAGGGAGAGAGAGAGTAAAGGGACATTTCAAGATTCTTGTTGAATTCAAGATTGAAAAATACTGCAAGATCAAAGAAAAAAGATCACAAAACCATATCCCCGTGATCTCCCTCATGACCAAAGAAAACATTTAAACGATGGAAAATCAGAGCCACCAACTTTGAACATACACAATAATACAAGCAATAGCATCCTTCCAAAAGCAATGAACTCAGAGCCACGAAAGATGCAAATCCCAAAGAAGAAAAGACGATTCAGCTTCTTGATTTCTATCCACCACAATTTGAATTTTTGAATGAAAAGAATTTGGATGTCCCCAATAGATATGAGAAGGGCTACCGGATGTTGCATCACCTACAACCCCTTGCCAACACTTTTTCAATCAACATAATTGAACAAAAACTTGAAATTGTGAAACATTTTATCATCTAAGACATCAAGAGCTTTGCAGCAAAAGACCAGATTAAATTCAATGTGAAATGAAACTAGGGTGCAATTTCCAGCCTTGGTTCAAAGCAAAAACCAGTAAAGAGCTGAAGGGGAAACCTCTTTGTCACAGGGCATTTCTGGGACCACTTCCATTGCTTCTGATTGACATCAAAAACAAGAAGAGCAGGTGCTCCATAACTCTGAATGTATATGAGGTCATCTGTACCACTGCTGGCAAAAACATCATCAAACTCACCAAAACCTTGAAAATACTTATGGGGCATTCGGGCTATCTCTTGCCACTCTCTTCCCTTCAAAAGCCAAATGCCAATCCCCTTAATGATGTCGGGCCGCTCATGTTTCCCAATGCCTCCAACCATTATAAGCTTTTCCTTCAGGTTCATCAGACGGCCACATGTAAGAGAACAAGGCACTGGAATGAAACTCCTCATCAATACGCCATGAGGTGAACGGTTTCTGAGGTTATACATAATAAGCCCGTGACGGTTGTCACGAGCACCACCTCCCGCCGAGTAAATTAGGAAGTATAATACCCCATTACAAACCACACTCTCATCACCAGCTCTCCACCCTGTTAAAACCTCCGTCAAAGTCGTAACCCATGTCGTTGTTTCCGAATCATACAGATGGATGGAGAGATCCCACTGAAAGAAGTTCCCAGGAACCTGCTTAGATTTAACAATCGAGACATTGTAACTGTGGGTTGCCCTATTTACTGAGACGGCCAATGCACTGTAATCAGAAAATTTTGGGCCAGGAGGCTCATGAAGTCCCTTGCAACATTTGGTTATTGGGTTGCAAACATACAACTCACTCCTGCTATCATTGTCCATAAAGCAAACTAACCCAGACGATGAAGCAATGAACCAATTGGATGTCTCAATGCATGGGAGGTCAATCCCATACCACTTTCTAAGGACAGGATCATATGCATAACCAACTGGTTCATCAGAACTCGTGAACATAAAGTACCAAGGCTTCTGTGATGATACATGAGAACTATTCCATAGAAACCTTTCTGATTTCACTATCTCATGCCATCTTTTACACACGGAACTTGCCCTAAAAATGCTAGCAATGGGAAGATAGGATAATATACGTTCCAAAAGATCATCAGGCAAAATTAAATCCATTGAAACTGCAGCAGCTTCTTTATCAGTTTCGTCATTAAGGTCCGAGAATGAATCAAAGTCTACGCTGCCACTTGCAAAGTTTTCAAAGCAATGACTAACCCATGAAGTTTCCGCTGCCATGATGACGAATCTGCAGAACTACAGAAGTAATATCCAATAAAAACTACGAATGGGAAACTAAACATGTATTAAGTTATGATGAAACACTAAACAAAATATATCGCCCCGGTAGAAGCTTATGAAATGCAAGAGATCAATGCCAATCTTACGCATAAGAAAGCATAAAAGCTTCAGTAACGTAAATATTCACTAATAAATATTCACCAAATTCCAGGAACTAAATTTATGATAACTTCTCAACAAATGAACTTTCAGTTTGACTTCATGCAATGATTAATGAAGTTAACAAGTTCTTTTCCAAACACAACCCCACTGAAAAACACGCATGCTTCTATAGATCCGGCACATGATAAAAAGAAAAAGGAAATGTGATTTTATCCATAAGTAAGTGAACTGACCAAAAAGAAGAGTAATCTGAAAAAATACAAATCACGGCAAACGAATGAATAGAAAGGACAACAGAAGCATCTTTATTCTACAACACGCAAATTGGGAACAGAAATATGTTCCTCAAATATGAGAATAGATAACCTGAGAACCCAGAATCAAAATTGGAGATTTATACACTACTACATCTGGCTTTTATGAGCACAAAAGATAATGTTTTAGACTTGCAAAAATAAGCAGCTATATTTATGAGTAATGCCCTTTGGAGGACTGAAAAGCTTGCCTATAAGCACAGATCACATTCCATACTTATAGACAGAAAGCAAAAAGTTCAGCCACTGACTTCCAGGCCGAAAACATTCATTGAGATTGCATTTGTTCCATTAACTCAGCCGTTCCTCAATTTATTATTCATTCAATAAAGGACCAGCTTTCACAATTCTATACACCAAACCTATAAAGATTGTATCCGCTAAAGAGGCAAAATAATAAATTAATGTTAGGTGAAGCATAAAATTATACCAAGCAGAGCTATGGAGGAAAAACAAAACGCCCAACACTAGAATTTAACAAAGAAAGAAGATACAAAACAACAGGTAAAAATTTTCGGCTCAACGCCAACAGATCTCAAGAACACAGTGAAAATCCTCTTCCCTACAGAAAAAGACGATTTCTCCCCATAATTGTACCTTCGATGCAAAAATCCCGCCTCTGAACAAATGGGTTCTTCGCCCACACCTCAAAATCCTCGAGATTCGCCAGAAAAACGGTCAGAACGGATCAATGAACACACACACACACACACAAAAAAAAAAAAAAAGCAGTCTATTTTCCTCAGGGAGCGAAAGAAGATTCAAGAAACAAAGAAATACCAAATCATTAAATATTCAAGAGGGAGTGAGAGTGCATAAACTGGATGAGTTTAAACTAAGCGGATGAACACGTCTATACATTAGTTATACCATACCCATACATAAATAAATATATATTGTCTCCACCAATGTTACATAGAGAGGAGGGTTGTTTTTCTTGGGTTTTCTTTTTTTTAAATGCCTTTCACGTTCAAATGATGCAGCCAAAACGACAAGAACAGAGGAATGAAAGAGAAGGGCGGCTTTTTAATAGGGCTTTTTGGTTCTGTTTGACATAAACAAAAGCGAGTTTGAGGTGTTTTTCAAGGAATTTGATGAGGGTTTTAATGTGGTGCAAGAAAAGAGAAAATCCCACAACGTGGTGTATTTTTTTTCCTTAATGCTGTCTTACTCATCAACACTCACGCCTTTCATATTTCTTCCTCATTTTCTCCTCTTTTCCCTTTTCCTTTTCTTATAACTTTGTCTAATTTCCATTTCTCACTCCCTTCCTCCACCCCAAAGCTTCCTTTACTTTTTCATTTCTAATATTTCCTATTGCTGTTTTTCTTTTTCTTTTCTTTTTGAGTACAATAGTTTTGTTGGAGGAGTGATTGTCTAATCGGAATCCTAATATTCAACTCTGCGTTCAGATTTTTTATTTCAGATTTTTTATTTCACTTGTATTAAGTACGTAGAAAGTTAAATCGAGAGTAAATATGAATTTTCTTCAATTTATTTGTTTATGTCAACAAATTTCATAATCTTTATTAATAAATAAATTTATTTGTTTGATCAAAATATATATTAGGGATTATATGAGTAATTTTTCAAACATGAAAAATTTACATGTAATTACATCAAAATTTAGTGTAGTTAAACCTTAGTTTTCTTTAATTATTTTTTTTATGATAAGAGATTTTGAGCGTGATTAGTGCCACCTAAATCAACAAAGACCTGCAATCAAGAAATAATGAATCAATCAGGAGTTGAACTCAAGGAAGAATGAGATCGTTCAACTAAAAAATATAACGAAGAGCTGAAATCAATGAAGGATAAGATCGTACAAATAAAAAGTACAATTATTAAATTGTTCTAATAACGCTGCCAAATGTAGCGCTAACAAATGAAATAGTAAAAAAAACAATCTACGGGAAAAATACTCATCTTAAATACGAAAATCTATGAACAAGGCTTCAAATGAGCTTTTTGGACTTTGATAATATTTTGGAAAGTGGAGTGTTATAGTACAACGTGGTGAACTGATTTCGCATCTTCTCTAATAATAATAACAATAATTAGATAAAAAAAAAGAAAGAAAGAGGAAATTGAGAAGAAGTGGATTTTGTTGCATTTAAAATTTATACTTAAGAATGGTGTGTATTTTGGCAACAAGAATGAGAAGAAGATTGGCCTCCATCTCCCTGACCCTGACCCTGACCCTGACCCACCACCCAAATCCAAATGCCCAATTCTCTCATCCATTTTTAAAATGATCTTTGTTTAGGAGACATTTAGACCAATAGACACGCTTTACCTAACTTCTCCCCACTACATATTTCTAGTGGAAGATTTCTGTCTCTTTTTTTATTGTTTTTCTTTTTGAAAAAAAAATTATAGGTAATATACATATTACACCGACACACACGAGTACGTGTTTGTGTTTGATATGCAAACCCCCCCCTCCCTCCAATAATA
>NC_026145.1:18023601-18066742 GCF_000512975.1 Sesamum indicum | reverse complement strand
TATATATATATATATATATATATTTAATTAATTATGGCAGGGCTGACCAATATAATAAATTCAACTTAACTAATCACTTAATATAGTAGCTACCTACATTACAATTAGCTATAAAAAGACCGTATTTATTAATTATATTATTTTGTACAAAGAAAAATAAAGAAATAAATAAATGTAGTTGGGTGTGAATGTGTGGACTGTCCCTCTGCCTCCTTAAATACTCCTAAATTATTATTTCATACCTCTATGTACGTACCCATTTTACATGTACTAATTGGTTGATTTGGAACAGAAGATCCACACACACTGCGTGTGTATGTGAAGAAGAAGAAGATGTATTTAATGTACGTGGCAAGTGGTGCATGAATGAGTATTGGTGGTAGCCGCATGATCAGCCACCTTCTGTTCAAAAACACTGGCAGATATCAAATGTGGAGCCACAGTCTGTACCTATTTCTTAAATTATTGAATCGTTCAAAGATGTACAATAACTCTATAATTTTCATGTTGCGACCTGACAATTTGAATTTATAAGCAATTTTATGATTAATTTGATTTACTATGATGTTTTGTGTATATATTTTATTGTATGCACATATAAATGACGTACTACGACTAATAATATCATTACAAACAAAAAAATAAATTAAAATGATAGTGACACACCATACCACAAAACTGAAGTTTCTGGAAAAGTACACATATAAAGCATTAATTTAAAAAAAAAATTGTCATAGTTAATCAACATCAACAGCTTGTCAGCAATGCAACAATGATTTTGATTGGCACCAATCCTTAATTAATAATTAATGTTGGCAGATCCACAAAAAGGCAATCTACGTGAGGACATAACGCATCCATTCAAATACTTAATTAATAATTAAGACCCTTAATAAATTACTATTATTATAATAATACATAAAACAATATAATTAAATATTTGTTAAATAAAACCTTCCCCTTCATAAAAAAAAAACAAATTAAGGAATAGAAGAGGAAGCTGTTGGAATATGCCATCCAATGCAAATCCCAATAAATTGAAAACTATGCATATATATATATATGAATTAATTGAATTAAAATATTGTTTATTCAGTTTCCACTAGGGAATATTAATAATGGAAAAAGGAAAAAGAATATTATTAATTAATTTTGGGAAATGGATGATGCAAAGGGCAGTAAAATATAATAATTAGTTTTTTGGTTTGTCTTTATTTGTGTATGGAATATTAATGTGGTGTGCATGAACAAGTGCTAATATCAATAAATTAAGTCATGGGTCCTGCCTAATTTGGTCTAAATTCTTTGTATTATTCTAATTAATTCCAAGGAAAATATTTAATTTGGTCTTAATACTGAAATATGGAAGAGCTAGCTAGAAAAGAAATATTCTAATTATGATTTCTAAAGTATTTAATAATTATATATGTTTTAATTGTAATTATTCATATAACGTAATTTATATTATTTATTACACATATTTTTGTTATAATAATTAATCTATTTAATTAATATCAAATTATTTTTGAATTTATAAAAATAACAAGCTCGAATTGGTGGTCGTAATTAATATCCTAATTAAATAACATATGTTTTTAAACATGGATGTAAATGTAATGAAAGTGAGTGCGTGTGCGCGATCTTCATGTTGAGTTGGAGATTTGGAAGGTGTAATAAAAAGGAGTATTGCATATCCCACTACCTACTCCTGACTCATCATATTTTCACACTTGCAATACTCTACTAATTTTAATTCTAAAAAACAAAATATTCATTTAGTATTTTTGTTTTTGTACGATATTACAAAGAATTCATTTGTTCCAAGAAACCATCCACATTCATCAACAACTTGCAAGAATAATATTCTTTTTTTTTTAAATTAAGAAATAATTGTTAATATACTCAATTAAATATTTGATGAGGAGTGCAACATAAATATATATTTGTAAGTAGAATATAATATATATTAGTTTTATTTGCATGAAGATTTTTGAGAAGATTTTTGGTCGTCCACCGCACCCCACCCTCTGAAAGAGCTGCATGCATCTTCCTCAAAGGATTTTATTGGTTTGAGACAAGACAGAACAAGCATCATAGATTCATCCATTAAATCAGATTAGACCCAATCCAAGTTTGCAGTTTGTTCACTTTCAAATGGACTTAAGCTAGAGCACTGAAATGAGGACTATTATCGAATTGTACTCTCACCCCGATTTGGTTTCAGACACAAGTCAAACTTGTTTTTCTCATAAACCATTAATTTGTGGCATTATTGTTTTTTTGTAGCAACGGGAGCCCTATCAAAAATCCTCATAATTCAAGTTAGTATTTTCCAAAGTTGGTATTTTGATTAGAGAATCTCCTTCCAATTTTTCTCAAACATGTTTTTGACTATTGTACGTCTCAATGTTGTTTGAATTATTATTTAATTTAATAAATTCGTCAATTTTTTTGAAATTGAACTTCAAATTACTTATAGTGAAAATGCATTATGGGAATCTTCTTTTTTTTTTTTTTTTTTTAAACAATTTAGTCAGTCGACTTTCAATGAACTGCTTCATATTCCCTAAAGAACAGACAAATAAAAATAAAAATCATGCTCGAACTTCAAACTTCTGTGATGCGATCTCCACCATACTCCACTTCTTGTGAACAAATCTGGGCCGTCCATCAAACATTACCTTCAAAAGAATCTCCCCAGAACTCAAGATTCTGATCCGACGGGCAGGAAGGAACCTTCCTCAGCCCACAAAGCAATCCCCCACCGTCGGCTTTGAATCCCTTACTTCCCGCCAATTCTCGAACGCAGTTCAATTCCTTCAACGCCGTCGATGCGGTTGAAGAGGACGACGTCGTGGAGTCACCGCCGTCGGAGAAATCGCAAGACTCTCTTTCTGATGACTGCTGGCTCCATTTCGAGCCGCCGAGGCTCAGCCTCCGTTGCCGGCGCGACTGGGTCTCCTTCTTGTCCATCAGGTCATGGAAACTCACCGCCGAAATTTTTCCCAGGATTGGAAATTCGGAGGAATCGTACACCGCGGTCGCAATGTTAAGAACGCCTTGGAATCTTCCGGAGGGACGGCGTATCTGGACGGCCGTGAAGGCTGAGGATCCGACTGATCCCCCCCCAGCGGAGGCGATCGGTATCGTCCTCTTGAGGCACGTGCTGAGGAGAAAACGCACAGTGCCGATGAGAAAATCCTTAATATAACCGAGGGCAAAGATCTCAACCGAGACGGCGGAAGTATCGCCGGAGATAAATTCATTGGAGACCCGGAATAGGAATTTGTCGTTCCAGGTAGGGTTTTCTCCGCCGAGTGAATCAAGACGGGTCCGGAGCTTCTTCCCCGGGTTAACCCAGATGACAGCGTAGGTCTGCATCCGTCGCAAGTTAGCTGACGGCGTCTTCAAACCCTGGGCGGTGATCAAGTTTATCTCCAGAATCTGATGAGTCTCCATCGATCTGTGAGTTATAAAATTCTCTCTCGAGAACTTTAATTGCTTTCCGTCTCTATATCAATCACATGCGCTTACAGATCATTAATTCAAGAAAGTTATTCAAGAAAGAAATGGAAAGATGAGAAAGAGTAAGCAATGAGAGAGTAAGACTTATCTCAGAGTTTGATTGGAGAGTTGTACATATTGATTGGGTGGCTTTTTATACCTTTTCAAGGAACAAATATGGAAATATATATATATACGTGTGTGTGTGTGTTCATGGTGTGGCTGTAATTTTCCGTGAACAGGAGTTTACTTGAACTTACCATCCCTGTCCCTGTCCCTGCCCCTGCCCCTGCCCCTGCCCCTGATGCAGAAAAATCACCAAGAAGATACCATAATTCAACTGGATTTTTCTTCTAACATCATAGTAGAAGAATTCCCTAAATTGGTGACTAATATTTTGATATCAACTCCCTCGTTGGCATCCATGATTTGGTATTTACATATCAGGTATATTAGAACGAGTTCTTTTTAATTTTGACATAATTATAGATAATTTTTTGTTATTTGAAAAATTATTAATATTCCCTGATTTTAATGCTCGTTCAACATTTAGCTCAACCCATTAGTACTTATTATGTTTTAATTTAAGTTTTATGAATTTTTTTAAAAAATATAAAAAGGGCAAAATTGACAATTTTTAGCATCAATCATAAAAAAATTATATAATTTCATCAAACATTAAGAAGTTATTGATAATTTTTCAAATAATAAAAGTGTATTTATAATTATGCTAAATTTATGATGAGTTTGTTATAATTTACCCTATATAATAATGCATTAGATTACGAAGAAGAAGTAGAGAATAGAAGAGAATCGTCCTAATAAAAAGTAGGGTAAAATACACTTTTTCTCCATAAACTATTTTTGATGTAACATTTATTTCATAAATTAATAAATATAGCACTTAGCCCTCAGTTGGACAAAAATGCCCTCATGCCGTCCTAAAGTAAAGAATAGCGTTTTAAACATGAGGAAGGATTATGAGGAGGAGCAAATATGAAAATTCCAAAAGAAAGAATAGAAAAGGGTAAAGGGCATAGAATATAATAAAAGTAGGTGGATTGGGGGTCTATTGCTCATCATAACCCTACAAATTACAATAAAGAGAGAGAGAGAGAAAGAAAGAACAAGAATGGGGTGTAGATTGAAATGAAACCCAACTGTTCCATTCCATCATCACAACATACTCATACTAATGTTATTCAAGAAATGTGTGTTAGATTTGAAATGAAATCATCATTCTTCCTTCATCTCCTAATTATCTCCACCAATCATTACCCCTATCAACTTCATTTTTTGCTCTCTCTCTCTCTTCTCTCCTTGTAGATTAATATTTTGATTTTATGATTAAATTGATTTTTTTTATTTTTTTGGCTTTGTTTGAAAGGATGGTGAGTGAAATTAAAAATTCGTGGAAATGAAAAGATGATTATATAAATAATATTTGAAAAAAATAAATTAATCAGAAAAGACTTAATGTTAAAAAAACCAATCCTTTTTAAAATAATTATTGTTAGAATTACGCCAATTTCCACACTTTTGGGCACAAAATATCAACATACATTACTGCATTTCATATTAATTTCCCGTTACTCATTTATGCTATGCGAAATCACTGTTTATTGATGAGGCCCCTCTCTCTCTCTCTCTCTCTCTCTTATTCTGTCTCTCATCGTATAGATACAAATACATTTCACATCGAAATACGTGAATATACAGACTTTTGAGTGTATATATCTTTGACAAGAGTCTCAGATGATGACGACCATTGTGATGTGGTCTACCCGCATGCGCCCTTTATCTTTTCAGCTTCTCTCTCTCTCTCTCAACAAAACTCACGAGCATACACTTGAGTTCTTTAATGCAGAAAATAGTATTTACACGGAAAAAAGTAAAAACACGCTCTACTAGTTAATTCACTTTACCATATCACGCTACTCTTGGCTTCAACCCATATCAAAAAAGAAAAAATAAAATCCCATTGTTTTTATTAGTTGCATATGCGCGCAGTTATGGTTCTTGTCACATTCATATAGATATCTTCTTATGCGTACTAGTCATAAAGATTGAGATTTTAGTGGTTTCTTGATGGAAGTGTAAATGGGGTCACTTGAAAGCAGGTCGCCATTCAAGAAAGACCACCATTTGCAGGGTTCCTCATCTGTTAGGTATACTAGTACTAGTAGTAGCAGTAGCAGTAATGTCTCTGGATTTTGGGGTCAAAGGAACAGATCAAGATTTGCAAGATTGGTGTTCTTCCGGAAGATTAACTATTTACAGCTGATATGCGCAGTCGCTGTTTTCTTCTTCTTTGTTTTCCTCATCCAAATGTCCTTGCCGGGCTCTGTGATGGATGATGCAAGAAAATTTGATAAAACCCCCCATTTATTCAGGAAGAATGGTGAAGGGAATTTTGTGGACTTGTCATTCTTGAAAGAGTTGGATTTTGGTGAAGATGTAAATTTTGAACCTTCGAAAATCTTGTCCAAGTTTCAAAAGGCTGCTAAAGAGGTCAATCAAAATGTCGGTTCAAGAGAGGTGATTAGATTTGGATACAGGAAACCCAAGCTTGCATTGGTAAGCATTGTGCAGTGTTATACTCTCTTTCTTTTTCTTGCATTCGATTGGCACTGATTCTTGATTTTCTTAGTCTTTTATCATTGTCAAACTGTTCGGTAATTTTAATGTTTGTCACTTGGCTTTTCGGGCCAGTTTTAGGATTGTAGTTTGTTAACTGAGCGTTAGATTTTTCTGTTTATTTTTTCAGTTATTTATCAGTTACTGGAGCAGCATCTTTGAAGATGGTGTTTTGAATTGTGAGTGCAGGTTTTCGCAGATCTGTGGGTTGATCCACATCAGATACTAATGGTTACTGTTGCTACTGCATTGAGGGAGATTGGCTATGAAATTGAGGTTATTTACTTACCAGTCTCTGTAAATCCTATTTCTGGTAATTCGGCAGTTCTGGTTGAGTTGTTAGTAATTGTATCTTGTAATTTCAAGCACAGTTTCTTGGACATAACCTGCCATCTCCCCCCACTTCACTCTGACATATTAGTGCATAATGGAATGTGGATATGTTATGAGGAAGACAAAGTGCAGCTAGTAATTTCAAAAACTGGAGGGTTATAGTTTATAATTAACACTTCACTTGCAGGTGTTCTCACTGGAAGATGGTCCTGTACATGCTATTTGGAGAGAGGTAGGACTTCCTCTCAGTGTGATCACAGCAGATGAGAACATGAAGTTCAGTGTAGATTGGCTAAAGTATGCACATCATTCTCAAATTGTCTGATAACTACATTCGCTGACAATTCTGTGTTCCATTATTGGTTCTCGTTGAAAATTAACGACTTTATTGGTGGAGGAACTCATTAGAGAAATATATTTGCAAAGTGGGGTTTGTAATTATCTGCTCTTGCTAGATTTCATTTTGATGAACTTTTCATCCGCTTCTCGGATTTACAATTTATTTTATGCATTGCTAAAGTGCTTCATCTTGTTTATGATGCAAGCAATTCTACTCTTGAATATTCTGGTTGATTAGCTTGATCATCTATGCACTTTTGCTTCGTAATCAGGTTCACTTGTTGGAGAGGTTTCCTAACATATGGCCACGTTAATTTGTTTAATAAGATGAGACAGAATATTCTCATTTCACAGAAACATCAAAGTGAAGCTTGATGAAGAAGGGAAAAAGAAATTGTCTATTTTCTAAAAGCTTTTGCTTGTGGTTTGCAGCTACAATGGCATACTAGTGAATTGTCTCAAAGCGGTGGGTTTCTTATCTAGGTAAGCAGCCCAGCAGTAACTTTTTTTTAATCACCATCATTATTTGTGCAGATAAGTAATATGCTTTGGTTCAAAACTCAGTCTTGTCATTGGTTGCTTGTTTTGCCATCTTCACTGTTTCCCTGTAGACATCTGCCTTTTGAAATTAAATATAATTTATCCTATAAAATAAATATGTTATTTGTTGCAGTCTTATGCAGGAACCTTTTAGAAATGTACCCGTCATATGGACCATCCATGAACAAGTGCTTGCTTTGCGATTGAGAGAATATGTTTCAAGTGGCCAAATTGAGCTGGTCGATAACTGGAGAAAAGTCTTCAGCCGAGCTACTGTTATTGTCTTCCGAAACTATATTCTGCCGGTACTTATTGATTCATTTGTTAATGGAATGTAAGGCTTCAGCTATTTGCATGTGTAATTAACATATCTTGCTAATAGTGGCATCCAACTGCTAAAAGAAAAATATTTTGTTGATTCTTCTTGTGGAGGAAGATGGTAAGCAATCTTTGATGGAGGATCAACTACTGATTTAGGTAACCTCTACTAGTTTCTGTAAGTAAGAATGAACAGCCGGCAAATTAGGCAGCGGGGGGGCTGAGAATGTGACACATTATTGGAGGAACATTATCTAGCAGGGAAATAGGACCTTCCCTTACTGGCCCTGCTCAAGTTCTGAAGACGTTGGAAGTGTTACTATTTAGTTGTTTCTATGAAACTGAAGTCTGAAATAACATGGGGGATCCTAACTATGACTATATTTTTATTTTCATAAACTGGATATTCCATAAAAATGTTCAACGGAGATAGCCTGATTGCGATTGCTCACTTTTTATGTGTAACTTTTAGATGTCTGAATACTGATTGTTATTGCTTTTTAATTGTTTGCAATTTAGATGGCATATTCAGCATGTGATCCTGGAAACTACTTTGTCATCCCGGGTTCTCCTGCAGAAGCATGGAAAGCTGAGAATTTTTTGGCTTCTAATGGAGATAATCTGCATCTGAAGATAGGCTATGCACAAGATGATTTTGTTGTTGCAGTTGTGGGAAGTCAGATATTATATAGAGGTCTGTGGCTGGACCATGCCTTTATTTTACAGGCTTTACATCCAGTGCTTAGAGACTTTAGCAGTTCAAGTTCTCGTCTTAAAATCATAATCTTGGCTGGCCACTCCACAAGCAACTACAGTAGTGCCGTGGAGGTCAGCAGTTTCTTCCTGTTTATAATTGTTCCCTACTGTATTCTAATTAACACCTTCTGAATTGCACAAGACATGACTTAATATTGCTCCCATTTTGTAATGTTGTGTGCTATATTTCAACTTGTCTTTTCAATAAAAGCTATTTCCATGATTTTGAAAGTTTAGAGTCCACTATTTTTAATTATTATCCGAGTGTCGTTTCTACATTCAATTAGGTTTAAATTATTTTACATTGAAAAGCAGAAAAGCCTCTCAGTGGTTGACAATGAGAGGAAGGGAGACTCCTTTTACTTTACTTGTTTGATAATCTTCTAACTTGCTGCTACAGACCATTGCAAGAACCTTGAAGTATCCGAATGAAACAATCAAACATGTTGCTGTTGATGATGCAGACACTGTTCTAAGTACAGCTGATCTTGTGATATATGGATCCTTCCTGGAAGAGCATACTTTTCCAGACACTTTGCTAAAAGCCTTGTGCTTTGGGAAGCCTATAATTGCCCCAGATCTACCTGTGATACGGAAATATGTAGGTATCTATAGTTTGTATTCTTTATATACATTATCCGTACATCTTTTGCGTATCTTACGTACTTCAGCTCTTCAATAATAGGTTTTTGTTTGAAAACTAAATATGTTTGGTTTCTTTTTTGACTTGTTTTGGTGTGTTCTGTGGAGATAGAGAGAGATAAACAAAGATAAATAAGTATGTGTTAGAGATAGTGTGTATGTTTGGATTTGTTTTTAGAGATAATATAAAATAAGTATGGTGTATTTAATGTTGTTTAGTGGGAGACAAAAAACTACTGTTCATTTTCAAATCATATCTCTTTTATATATATATATTTTTCGATAAACGTAAATTTCATTAAACAGAAAGAAAAAGTACAAGAGTACAGTACAATCATGAATCATTATGAAGCTTCACCCCCGACAGGCCAAGGGGATCCGGCATAAGCGATATAGACCACATGAGCTAACAGAAAATGATAGTTCAACACTAATTTTTATATATATTTATATATATATATGTATGAGTATGAATATAATTTTTTTAGTTGTAGGGCCTATAATTAGTGCAGACTTATTTTGATCAAAAACAAATGAGGCACTGTTTCAAAACACCACCAAAACTTCCAAAACAAATCAAGGCAAACATTTACCATGTTTTGGCCCATCTCTGAGATGGGCCAAAAATGAAACCAAACACTAGGAAAATGTTGAAGTTTTATAACATCAGGAACTTGGCTTTGGATAGTTATGAATGTGAGTTTACATAGGAACTTTAAGATGCCTCAGATTGAGGATGGGGCTTAGTAGGTTGAATTTAGATCAATTTGCTAGTTTCCAGAAGTTGTAATGCCCATTGAGTGAGTATATTTCAACTTTACCTATTACCTAAAACTTTCAGTTTCTCATCTAGTTAGATTCAAGAAATGATAAACAAGTAAGAATGTAGTTTGGGCTTAATATGTTACATAGTTTTTTCCTAGTCTTGCCCTACTATTCGTTTAGTTATTACTACCTGGATGTTCGGTCTAATTTTTGTGAATTACCATAGTTTCTGGCTTACAAAATGATCTCCTGACTGGACTGGCAACAACTGTTAGGTTACTGACAGAGTGAATGGATATCTTTTTCCAAAGGAGGATATTGGGGTTCTGACAGAAATCATGTCTCAAGTGGTCTCAAATGGAAGACTCTCTCTTTCTGCGCAAGATGCTGCCTCGAGTGGAAAACATGCAGCTAAAAACCTAATGGTGTCCGAAAGTGTTGAAGGATATGCTTTGCTGCTGGAAAACATTCTCGCACTCCCGTCAGAAGTTTCTATTTCTCAGGCTGCTAAACAGATTCCTGTAGAGTTAAAAGCTGAATGGCAGTGGCATCAGTTTGAAGCTATTAAAGATGCCCATTCTCCATACGAAACTAGGAGGATTGACAAATTTTTAGACAAGGTCGAAAAGCAGTTCAATCATACCTTCAAGGAGAACCCTGTGGCCTCGTATACGACAAATGATACATTTTTGTACGACATCTGGGAAGAGCAAAAATATGTTGACATGGTTAACATGAGAAAGAGAAGAGAGGATGAAGAGGTTAGTGACTTTGGTTTTCTCTCCCCTTACAAGCTTAAACATAAGAAAATATGGCAGTTAAGTTCTTACCTATTTTTTCTGGCAATTTTCTTTCTTTATTTGGGGGAAACTAATGTAGTTAAAGGATAGAACTGATCACCCTCGAGGAATATGGGATGAAGTATATAGAAATTCAAGAAGGACCGACCGCACATTGCATGAAAGAGATGAAGGAGAACTTGAAAGGACAGGTCAACCACTATGTATCTATGAACCTTACTTCGGAGAAGGAACCTGGCCTTTTTTGCACCGAACCTCACTTTACAGAGGGATTGGGCTGGTAAGTTCTCTGCCATTGACATGCTAATTGATCTGCATTTTTCCTTGCTGAATCACATCTCAAGAACTTTTTTGGTAGCCACATAAATTACTTGATTCATTTCAGGGTGATGTCTCATACTTGTATATGGTGTCGTTTTGTGGAATCTGAATAGTGGCAATCTTCTGCTGCTGTGTGCATGGTTTTTGTCTTGGAAATTCGATGTACATTGAACTTCTTATGTTGGGTGATTTAAAATCATAAGGCTGCTATGTAATGGTATTGCATGAACTGTGTTAGTATAGTCTACTAGAGGTCGACGACCTGGAGCTGATGATATTGATGCACCTTCTCGTCTTCCACTATTAAGTAATGCTTACTACCGAGATGTCTTAGAAGAATATGGAGCCTTTTTTGCAATTGCTAATCGGATCGACCGTATACATAAAAATGCTTGGATTGGATTTCAGTCTTGGAGAGCTACGGCAAGGATGGTATGCAACTCGGTTACAGTTTCTGTTCTTTGCATGTTACTTCCTTAATGTTGGAAATGTCAACAAGATACCATCAACGTGTGCTGTACATGGTTTTGCTCTGAAAAATCTGTTTCATATATTAACAGAAATCATTTTCTAAGACTGCTGAAAGATCATTGTTGGATGCTATCGAAGCAAGACGACACGGTGACGCTCTTTACTTCTGGGCTGGTTTGGACATGGACATGAGAAACCATTTGGTGCAGGACTTCTGGTCATTCTGTGATGCTATAAATGCTGGCAACTGCCAGTAAGCTCGTCGTGTCAATTTTAGTAATTCTTTATTTTGTTTCCTCTCATTATCTTTGTGGGTTCTATGTTTTATATTCCAAAAGATTCTTGAAGTTTGTCAACATTTTCTTTGCACCTGATTCACTCTGTATGGTTGGTACTAGGTTTGCATTCTCTGAGGCCCTAACAAAGATGTATGGCTTAAAACATAATTTGAGTTCTCTCCCTCCAATGCCTTTACATGAAGGCACTTGGTCTGTCATGCATTGCTGGGCTTTACCAACTAAGTCTTTCTTGGAGTTTGTTATGTTCTCAAGGTTAGAGCTTTCAGTATTCCTTCTAAAAAGCAAACTTGTAGTTGCCCATTTCTACTGATATGATTGTGAAAAATAAATCTCTTTCCATTTGTAGAATGTTTGTGGATGCACTTGATGCACAGTTCTATGATGAGCATCAGAAAACGGGCCGTTGTTGTCTAAGTTTATCCAAGGTAACCCATTTCTACTAGTTCCTTTTGCCCATTCTAATGAGAATCTCTACGATTCCCTGTAGATACTTTGGTGATGAAATGATGCATTAGGCTTAGAATTGTGAACTCCAATGAAACAAAGATGTTCTCCTTTTTGAAATAACATCAGAAGTTTTTGAAAATTCTAGGAACCTCAATGTATAAATCACTGTGTTTAAATGTGAAAAATGAATTCTGGTGTGACTATTCTTTTCTCTTTCTATCTTTGAATATTCATTTATGGAGCATTTACACTTGCATGATTGGTAGGACAAGCATTGCTACTCCCGCTTGCTGGAATTGCTGATAAATGTATGGGCATACCATAGTGCACGAAGAATGGTATACGTGGACCCAGAGACAGGATACATGCAAGAACAGCACGACCTGAATGGTCGAAGAGGTCGAATGTGGGTGAAATGGTTCCAGTTCAGCACTCTTAAAAGCATGGACGAGGACTTGGCTGAGGAGTTGGATTCTGAACACCCCAAGAGACGGTGGCTCTGGCCATCAACGGGGGAAGTTTTCTGGCAAGGTATCTATGAAAAGGAGAGGGAATTGAGAAATAAAGAGAAAGAAAGGAAAAGGCAACAAAGCAAAGATAAAATACAACGTATGAGGAGACGAGCTCGACAGAAAGTCTTGGGAAAGTATGTCAAGCCCGCAGAAGACTCCAATTCAACTACTGTAAAGCTTCTGAGATAATGCTGGTCTTTGAGATATCATCATCACACAAACAACTATTCACCTAATTCTTTACTAATTTTTTTCCCAATTTCTAGGATTGTATATTGTGTCCGAGATCTTGTATGTAGCTATTGAGGTCCTTTGAAGTGTATACCAATTTTTTAACCTCTCGGGTTCTTTTTGTGAATTGTAAAGATAACAGCCGGTACCCTGTAAAAAGCCTCATGTCTGAAAGATATGTGAGTGAATTTGTCCTTAAGTTCAAAACAAGCTCTAAGCTGCTTGGTTGTTTTGGTGGTGCTTTTTTTTTTTATCACTTGCTATTAGATATTAGACATTTTGTAATTGGCTTCTCTTTTGTTTAACCATCGTTTGGCAAAACTTAAAGCACTCCGGATTAGTAATAAGTTGTATTGTGAACATTGCATATAAATGACAGCTTAGTTATGTTTCCAGTAGGTAATCGCAATAGAAGAGAATTGACCAATCAGAATATCAACCACTGCTTTACAGCTCGATTGCAGTACAAAAAGACTAGATTTCATGAAAGTGTATTCTAATCATCTTTTAGCAAAGACTCAAAGCAGACTATTGTAGTATTATGGTAATGAAAAGCGACCTTCAAGTCCCTCCTTGTTTCCATGCTTTAACCTCCTTCTGTGCATTCAGTGGCAAGGCAAGCTCAGACAATTTGCACATTAATTAAAGCACAAGGAGAAACCTGGGTCCATTAGCTACATGAGTTAGTTATCGTTGGGAAAGATGGCTATGCATGTCTGAACAGAGTTTTGCTTTAAGCATAAGCTTAAGGCCAAAGCTTCCAGGCTACTGGTCAAGATCCCAAGGGTTACTGGAGACTTACTCATATGTACCTTTAAGCATCACATTCTAGGAGCTGCAACAAATGCATAATATAACAGAATTAGAGAGGAAATTTTTCAGAGGCTGAGTAGAGAAAAGAGTCCACAAATAGATGTTTTATCCCACCTCCGCCAATGGTAGCCTCAGGCAGCCGTTCAATGGAATACTTGTGCTGAGTAATATACATGATTGGTACTCCAGGGATCTGATAATCAACTCTCAATATTATTGTCAATGCAGCTGGAAAATCAACAAATTAACAGTCTAGTCCGATGGACTACTAAATCATACCTTGCGGATTCTTCGCTTCAAATCTCGATCACAGGTTGCAACAATGTAGCACTTGTGCTTTTTGATTGGTCATGATAGCAATATATTAGTTTGTCTATTGCAAAATTCCTTAGGCAATCATATGATGTCAAAAATTCACACGACTTTTAAGAAACATATTAAAACTTCAATCATCTTAGTGCCCTTTAAGATGCAGACGCAGAACTGGATGAAAAGAACTTTTCAGTTTCAAGGTCTGAAGAATTGGAAATTTATCTGAATACCAGATTGTACCTGTGTCACCCTATCAACCAGGCAATCATCAGCATAAGTTCCTTTGTGAGTACAGGGAAGCCTTTCAAATCGAGGATCCTTGGCAATTCTGTTGATATAACAAACAAAACAGTAATGAATAAAAAATTAGTGTCTGATACAAATAACTTCAAATGGGTAAACATAGAACATACCTTAGAGCAACTCGGTATTTCTGCCCCAACTTCTCAAGCTCAGCCATAACGCAGTCTGTGATGCAAGGAGTGCCTATAAAAAGCAAATATGAGAAGTGCAAGCTAAAGTAACAGTTCCAATAAGAGATCAAAAAGATGGACAGCAACAAACATTGTGCAGTTCTGGAAGAGCAGAATGAAAATAATGATGTATCCCATAAGGGGATAAACATGATATAGGCTCTTGTGTACTGGATAGATCCACCAAGGAAAATGTATCCAGAAGACCCAGGAACTCATCACAAGAATAATTTTTAAGATCTAATTCTCATGAGGGGAAGATGAACCAGCAGTTACCTATTTTGTTGCAGTAGATGCTCTTATATAAGGAATCAACAGAAACATGCAGCAAGCAAGAGTACTAGAAAGTTATGTTAAAAAAAAGGACCATAACTTACATTTTGCATATAAGCAGTCCATCATTCCTTTCTCCAAATCCAACTGCAAGATAATAAATATTCAACAAGAAAATAGAGGAGAAACCATCATTAGTAATGGTGGATGCAAAGTCATGTGATGGCATAGGTACAGGAAAAGTCATTGAGATTGACAGGTAGCAGTTACGGTAAAAGGAAGGAGGGGGAACTATAGACGAAATCATCCAAAAAGACAAAGAAAAATTTCACTAGAACAATTGCAAAATCACCCTACATTAACACTCTTTGCGAAGGTTCTGTTCTTAAATGCACGTCAGAAAGGGGGAAGTAAGAATTTCTAGTAAAGTGTCAAAACTACAAAAACATTTTTTTTAAGATTAGTCACTGGATTCAAAAATACCAAGCTCCAACTATTCCATGTGATTATGATGCCAATAGGCCTTTGTACCATCTAGAAATGTAGGTTTTTACTCAATTTTCCAAATCTAGTTAGGCTCTTAATGAGACTAGCTAATACCTCACCGTCCCCTCCAGGATGCCACACGAAGAAGTGGGCTAGACTAAAAATAAAAATATATAAAAGAAAGAGTAATTGAGCACTACCAGGGTACAGGGGGAAGAAAAACAAGAAACTAGCAGAACTCACTTTGTTTTGGATGGAGAAATTAATGAAATTAGTATCGACCAAAACCCGGTATGGTGGCCCCAATGCAGTGTTGTACTTGAAGTAAAGCGCAGAAGAAACTTGCGGACTGCAATAAGAAGTAACACCATATCATATTTCTATCCTAAAAGTAGAGACTGAGCAAAAAAGAAAATAAAAAAACACATAATTAAGATTTGCAAATACTGAAAACTTAGTCTATCACAAACTCGACAGATAACATTTGCATAAAACAAACGTCGACTGATACTTAAACATAAACAAATCCAAAATTGAAAAAAAGAGAACTTACACATTTCTCGGAAGTTTCTCCTTGCTCAAGTCTTTCTTGTTAGGGTTCAAGACCTCCTCTTTATATCTAAGTCAGAAATAACGAGATTAAAAATTAATAAAGCATGAATTCAGAAAAAATATAACCCACATATGAATATGAATAGAAAGAGGGGAACTTACTGTTTAATTGCTTTATGGGTGACGATTTTCTTCATCACAGCAAACTTGGGGGTTTTCTTCGCTTTTCCCATCTTCAAATCTGTTAGCAGACTTACAGAAAAGAGGAATCCCGCACCCCTAAACCCCTAAATCACAAACCCTAAATTTTGGATGAGAAGAAAGAAATACGATAGTGTTGAGAAGGCTTCTAGTCTTGTATGTGGGCCGAGTATGTGTACCATCTATAGATAATTGCTGAGGCGGTCAGGCCCAATTTTATACTATACTACATTTTCATAATTGCTAACTACATTATATCAATCTTATAATTGTGTCTATTTTTTCTTTTTCTCCCTAAATTTATGCTCATACCTTTTTCATAAAATTTCGTTTCTTAAAATAAGAATTCTTTTTTTGTTTTAAATATTTAAAAATAATATTTTAACATTATTAATTCTCAATCCATAATATTTGCACCGTTAGAGTAGCCACAAACGCCCTTAATCATACTTAATTTTTTTTCACAAATAGTTTTTTTATTTATACACATTTACTATCAATTTATTTTATTAATTTTGATTGATTACTCATCTTATTTTTTTTCTTTTATTTAATTAAATAAATATAATAAAATTTAACTTATACACACCATCGAGTGTGCTTGAGTTGTTAGTATACCTTGACTAGGTTAATTTAATTGATGGAGCCAATAATTTACCAATTATTAGATTATTAATCATAATACAGTTGGTTAACTCCAATCCCTTAATCAAATTTCAGTCTGCTACTTACTATGATTATCTAACATTCATCTTAAGAAATAAAAATATAATAAAAACTATAAATTAAAATGAACAGATACATTTAAGTACCAATAATCTGCGCAAGAAAACCCTTTACTCTTATCGCTCGTTTATTAATCCAAAGAAGACTAATAAATGATTTTATTAGAAAGGCACAACAGATGAATATGAACGGTTTCCGTCAACAAGGAGAAATATTTGATGAATCTGTTAAGTATTTTCAGCTTGCTTGCTCAGGTATTCATGCACTTGTTCTCAAGATTGGTGCCTTTTGCTTGACAAAGAGAGCTGAAAGCATGCTCTTGCTGCGGACAGGGGGAGGAACAGTCTCCTTTTTAGTTGGATTTTCAAGTGACTTATGAGGAATTGAGGATTTGGAGCCCTCCAAAGAATCCTGAAAAATAACTTCTTTATACTACCACAACTGAGATTATACTATTCTCTCCCACAACAAACTCAAAACTAATATGTTGAATAAACACCAACCATCACTAGAGAAAAATTTTTGGTCCTTCCAAAAGTCGATCTTCATAAAAGTCAGAGAAAAATACAGAAATGGAATAGTTCATGAAGTTCCCCTCTTTCGAATGAGAAGACGTAGAAAGAAGTGGATGTAAAATAAGCATGAGCTATAGGAAATTTCGACTTACTCGTCGTGTGACACCCAGGGTTTGCATAGCTACCCTTGTTGCTGGTGTAGACTTCATCCGGGTTTTCCCTTGAGCATCTATATGACAAACAACGATTATAAAGATGAGTATGTCTGCAATTTGAATATTCCTCGTTTACATCTTTCTTTTCTATAACAATTAATTAACACAAGTTTCACTTTTGCATACCTAACGACTTGAATACACCAGATACTTTTCCAGTCAGTTTTGAGTCCTCAATGCTGCAAAGCCAAGCAAATATCAAATTTGTTTGTGCTCAAGCAACTTGATGCAGGGAGAGGATTAATTTTCATGTAGTTAGAACTAGGATAAAAACTTCCAGAAATAACCTCATAATACCGCGGGGGGAGCCTTTCAAGGTTGACTTGGTTTCTGATGCCAAATGCCAACAAAGTGTTTTTGCAACTGAAGCACCTAAACCAAGGCATTACAAGAAGAATGTTAACAAATAGTGTATACGCTATTTTTCAGCTCGATGTTATTAACAATCATTCACCGCAGAGGAGAAAAGCCATCAGTAAGAACGACCTCTAAGTTGTATGGCTTGCCTAGGATCTGGCTGTGTATGTGGACTGAGGTGCACCTTCTTGTTAACAGAACCTGGCTTGGAATCAGCCAAAGGAGAATAAAATGAGACCTCAAAAAATGGCTTGCATGTAGTCAAGTTAAGTTCTATATAAAGTGGCCTTATTCTTACTTGGCAAAGTATAATGTTTGTGATGCCTTGGGATGATGGCTAATAACTGCTGCTGCCTAAGACCTTCTTTATCCGTGTATGTTTGACAAGTGAGAAGTTGCTGGCAAAGAGAGGAGAAATAAAGAAAAAAGAAAATTTAATCTTTAATCATGTCTTAATACTCTATAATCTAAGTTAACAGAGTTAAAGCTACCTGATTTAGACATGTAAGTTTCAAATCAATGGATGAAATTTCCGACGCTTGTTGCTCCAGAATATCACTTAACTTGTAGGCAACAGTACCGAGGTGATCAATGGCATTGACTAGAGCTCGTACAGCATAATCCTTCAAATTGTCCAGAACCCTTGTGCAAATTAAGACAACGACTAGGTAAAGTTTCTAAAATCAAAGTAAATAAATATTATTTGCTCTTCTTTTGCAATTTAGAGAAGGACAACGAAAGGAAGCAGTTTAGGAAGTTCTCATTATGGACCATCCAATGAATGACACCACCTCATATTTTAACACATTGTGAAAGTCAGCTGATTGCTTCATTCTTGACCATCCAATGAGACAAACAAACAACTCACTGAAACATACCGTAACATAGATCCCAGGAGTATCTCTAAGAAGAATAGTTAACCCAAACTACATAGATAAGATGGCGAAATTCTCACATCTGCTTCTGCTCACTGTTAAGATATGACTTCTCACAATACTCTGCTGCAGAATACAGTTGAGGTCTGAGGTTCTTAAGTTCCTATAAAGATATAATGTGATAATCAGTGAATGACAACTATGCTAAAGTAATGGAATCACTAAAAAATAATAATAATCACATTTGCATACCGCAAAAATGAAACCGTTCATAGAAGACAGAGGGTACAGTAAAAATTACTTCCCGATCTATTTATAATCAAGAAAGATTGAGCAATGCTGCATTGCTTGTCATTCACCACTAAGCATTACAGCAAAATGATTTGATAAACAAAAATCTTTGTAGCAGTAAAGAGGAGTTAACATGCTTCCAACTTTACCCCAAAAACGCAATCAGCTAATGGGTTCATAACAGCAGTTGCATAGTTTACCCAATAAAAAAGCAAGCCATTTCACATGCATTGATGCATATCACGTAATTCCCCTAAGATCTGATCGCAAACTTTCAAGCCAAACTTTCATCCAGAAAGAAGAAAAAGAACACGTCAAGCAAAAATTTACCTGTAATGCTGTAACAAAACTCATACTTCTCTCCATTGACAACTCATCAAACGTCATCGATTGCTTCTCCGTCCTAGCTTTCTCCATCTTCATCAAACACACAGATTTTCACTCACATTTCCGCCAAAATTTAATAACATCAAGCCTTCATGTCGCTGTTATCCCACAAGCACACACATCCACACACACACCAGCAAAAAAAAAAAAAGAGTACCTTATTTACTACAAAATTTCAAACACAAACTCTCAAGTATGCAGAGAAAATTGGAGGAGTTAGGTATAATTAAGATAGCTTTGGAGGTAAGCAAGGTATAAAAATAGATATGAAAGAGCCGGGGAGAGTGAGCGTGTGTAGCAGAAGCAATCCCGAGAAGTGGAGGTGTGGTTGTAAGATTAGGCAGGGAAGTTAGAGAAGCGAAGAAAGCGACGTCGTTGGATATTTATATATTCCTTGCGGACGGGGAAATGGAAAGGTGATTGGTAGTGGTACTGTAGAAGAATAGTGGACCTGACCTTCTATTGGAAGCTGCTTGTGTCATCAGTCATGTGTGTTGTGGTGTGGCGGACCTTTCCTTCTTCCCTAATTATTATTCAATTTTATTCTTTTACTACTAATTCAATTAAATACATGTGAATTTTCATCCAGTTTCAATAGTTTTTTTTTTGTTTTTTATTATATATATATTTTACTATTCTTCATTTTAAATTTTATTGAATGAAATTTATGTCGAAATTTAATTTTTATTATTTCAAAAATAGGTTTAGCAAATTTTATCTATCAATCTTAAATTTTTGTCCTGAAATGACAAATTTGAAAATAAAACATCTTCATTATGTTTGGTTTTATTTTTAAAATATTTTATTTTGTGTTTTGGAGATAGAGAGAGAAGAATAGAGATACATAAGTGTCTGTTGGAGATAGAGTGTATGTTTGGATTTGTTTTTAGAGATAATTTAAATAATTTTAAAATAAATAGTGTATGTTTGTTGTTGGGATTTTGGGAGACAAAAGTCACTGTTCATCGTCAAATTATATCTCTTTTATATATAAATATGTGTATATATAGATATTGTATGTTTAATGTTGTATTTTTTGGAGACAAAAATTATTGTTTATTGTCAAATCATATTTCTTTTATATTATATTTATATATATAAGTGTGTATATATTATATATATAAAGTTCAAAAATAATAAAACACACAAACAAGGTGTAAAAACAAAGAGGCAAACATTATGTGTGTTTTGTCTTATCTCAAAAATTATCATAAAATGAAACCAAACATAGTGTTTATATTTTGGGGACAATTCAATGATTTGGATGGATTGTGAATAAGGTGTTGTCAATTTTCAAATAAACAAACAAAAAATATTCAGACCTACACTAGAAAGGGGAGAGGGAAATGCTAGGCCCAAATTGTAACATTTGATACAGTGATGAGTGATCACATCCTTGTGAGTTTGTAACATCTAATCAACTGTTAAATCTATCAAACACTTTTATTTATTTATTTGGTGAATTGTCATAAATTTAGTATTGATAATTTTTTAAATAATAAAAAATATTTATAATTTTGATAAATCATGTAAAATTTATTGTAGTTTACTTTTTTTTTTTTTGCGATTATTCTGATTCCTTTTTTTGTGTCCCTATATTTGAATTTCACACTTACACAATGTCATGATTAGTGCGTAAATTGTGGAGGAATATTTTTATTAAATATTTAAATAATACACATATCATATAATTAATTTAATTTTTTAAATTTTATATTAATCACATTGACAAAAATATTTATATCTGACTACATGCTATTTTTTTTCAATAAAAATAAATTGTATAAATGGATAAAAGGAAAAATACAAAAACACCTTACTACATCCTATTTAAATTGAAATAATTTGGGTGTGGTGGGGTGGGGGGTTTAAATGGGGAATAACTGAATGGAATTTAGAAAATTTGGGGTACACCCAATCCCAAAATGTGAACGAAATAATTGGCGTATTAGCCCATCATAATTGAAGTTATCCAAACAGGAGCGAGAGAGGAGACTTATCCAATCCTGAATCCTCCTCTCCTCCTCCCTCATTTGCCCACAATGATTTCCCTTTCCCCAATTTTCCTCTACAACCAAACAAAACCCTCCCGAATATTCGCATACCAAAAAAAATGGAACAAAATCCCCCTTCAGAGAACTGAATAAATTCAAAATTATCAGAAATTTCTCAACCCTTTTTCCCAGCACCATCCGATGGCGCTCATAATCCCGTCGCGGGGAATTTCATCGCTCGCCCGAAGGGAAACGCCAGCGAGCATTATTCCGAGTGTCAGAAGAAGAAATGTTAGGTTCAGTGTTTGTTCGGGTGTTAAGGATTTGCAGAAGGAGGTTTTGAAATTGAGGGGTGATGATAATTATGAGGATAATGTGTGGTGGTTGTATGGGCAGGTGAAGCAAAATGGGCCGGCGCCGTTTCCGTCGAGTAAGACTGAGGATGACGAGGGTAAGAAGCAGGATTATTATGTCAACACCGGTTACGCGATTCGTTCCCTCCGAGAGGAGTTTCCGGAGCTTTTCTACAGAGAGCTCAGCTTTGATATCTACAGGTACAAATGTGTTGATTGCTTTTCTTTGAGTTGTCATAATTAATTTTCTAAGTTTTGTGTTTGGATCAATTTAGTGATCCATCTGTAGATGGGTAGGTGTACTTAGTTTGTGCTGCGGCTTCAGTTGTAACGAATGCCATAGATTGAGAATGATTAACTTGTTAGAGCCATAGGGAGTGGTTGGTCAGCTTCTGAACTATGTTGAGATGATAATGGGTTGCGCTCAAGCTCAAACATGTAAGTGGATATACATCCGTGTCATGTAACTCTTGGTGGCAATTCAGTGCTCTGGGTCAGAATTACTAAAGGAAATAGGGGAAACAAGAAGGCTTGGTCGATATAAATTGTGTTTAATCGTCTAATACATGTAAAAAATGGAAACTGTCTGCAAATGTTGCAAGATGGTTGCAGTTAGTTGATTCTGTGATATACAGTATCTGGATAATAATCCAGTGTTCCCTATTCTTGGTCATATATGTAGATGCACACTTTGCAGGGATGATGATTAGCATTAACTATAGCATGTTATAATTGTCTTACAGATCAATCACAACAGTCGCGTTTTATATATATGTGTGTGTGTATTAATAATGCTTTTTCGTTCTACTTAATGGTTCTGTCCATTGATATATTGGGTGAATTGATATGCCATGTGTTGTTGAAGGCTCATGAAAATGCTGTTTGCATGCACTGTACAATGTTATCCTGCAACTTGAAGGTGTTCTTCTTTTTCTCTCTTCCCTTTTTCTGGATGGGAAGATTGTTGCAGAGATTGGTTTTTAGTAGTTGTTGAGTGCATGAGAATAGCGAAAAAGGTGTAACATAAATTGAAGTAGATGTTCTGTAAATTTTGGTTTCTCTCCTCTGAAGGATGAGCTTTGCTGAAATCAAAATTTCTAACTCTTCCATCATTTTTTCTGTCCTGTATAGGGATGATATTGTCTTCAAAGATCCACTCAACACCTTTTCTGGTATACAGAACTATAAGTCCATCTTCTGGGCATTGAGATTTCATGGAAGAATCTTCTTTAGGGCCTTGTGGGTGGACATTGTAAGCATATGGCAGCCTGTGGAGAACATGATAATGGTTCGTTGGACTGTTCATGGCATTCTACGAATTCCATGGGAGAGACGTAGCAGATTTGATGGCACCTCAGAGTACAAGCTTGATAAGGATGGGAAGATCCACGAGCACAAAGTTCATAATATTGCTCTGAACGGACCCCAAAAGTTTCAAGTACTAGCTGTGGAGCAGTTGATTCAGTCAATTGGCTGCCCCTCCACTCCAAAGCCAACTTATTTCGAGTTTTCATCTTCTTCAACGACAGATACTGGTCCATTAGTGAAAATCTCTGCTGTCAAACACTATTTAGTTTCTGGTCTAACCAGATGGTTGAATTCTGAGGCTGAATCATGATGGAGCACGTAGAGTTGTTTCGTGTTATTAAAGTTTTGGTTAGTATATAACTGAGCCTTGCACTTGCTGTATGCCACCCTGTAGCCCCAGGTTCTCTTTAGGTGCTTCGTAAAGGTCTATGCTCCAGGGCATATGTAATGGGTGTTGATAGCAACTGGAGGTTGTAAACCTTGTATATTCCAAGTTCTCTGTATAGTATATCAGACAAGTATATCTACTGGCGACCAATGTGGTTTGTCAGTTGTAAAGCTAGTGTGTAATATCTGAGCATGAACGAGAGTATCTTAGAACAATAAGTTTAAGCCTCGATAGGTAAGAAACCAGCAATTTGGATAAATTCTCATGTCTTATCAAGTCACTTTGAGGTACAACCTGTGCAAGAACATAGAAACCAATTCGAGGAAGATGGAAAATGAGCTTGTATATGGAAGCATATTTATGTTCTCTTGCGTGATCGTATATGGAAGACCCAAATGAATTTCACAGTACATTTGTGGTGAACTCCTGGTGCGGAAGTATTTTATTTAAAATTTAGAAACTAAGAAAATTGCATCCTTTGGATTGAAAAGAGTGTAGTCCTAAAGTTTTTACCGACTAAAATTCAAAATTCACACATAGTATGAATTATTTCAATTGACGTATTTGGTTGTACTAAGATCAGCGTGCAGAGTGAATAGGATCCTTCGTACGTCAAGAACATTAACTTTGATAGAATGCTAAGATGGACACACTCCTAGAAATCTCAAATTGGCAATAAAGAAATCATATATTAGCTATAATATAGGATCTTGCCAAAACTGTAGGCAAATATGGACTTGAATGCGATTTTGGAAACAAGTTGGCCAAACGCTAAGCATAATAGTTGAGACTTGAGGGTAATTGAGGTCATAGAAAACAGACAACCAAACGACATGGATAGTTTGTGAAAGCCAACAATTAAATATACAGTTCCTACAAACACCGTCCATGACGTGAAGCAGTTTCATGGAATCCGGCATCGCATCAGCCACAGTGTGTCCAAACTGAGTGACCCTTCAGCCACGTTTGCTGTCCTAACAACAAGAACTTCTTGACAAAATAGAAGCAGCAACACAGAACACCATCCTTAGCCTATAAAAGGCACACACCTCTGCAATAGATCAGCACAAACGGGACTTAAACTTATCAATAAGCACTTGTACAGAGTGAAGTATTCATGGATTTGAAGAGATCGATTTCACCAAGTCTCCTTTCACTAGCAATGCTAATGCTGGTGGTGGGCTCTGAAGCTGGAGGGATTTCAATTTACTGGGGACAGAATGGAAATGAGGGGACGCTAGCTGATACGTGTGCCACCGGTAACTATGAATACGTGATCTTAGCCTTCCTTTCATCATTTGGCAATGGGCAGAAACCAATGCTCAATCTGGCCGGTCACTGTGATCCATACAGCAACGGCTGCACCGGTTTGAGCTCTGATATAAAATCATGCCAGGCTAAAGGAATCAAAGTGTTGCTCTCGATTGGAGGAGGCGCTGGTGGCTATACCCTTGCTTCGTCTCAGGACGCAAGGCAACTCGCCACTTACCTCTGGAACAACTTCTTGGGTGGGAACTCATCGTCTCGGCCTCTTGGTGAGGCAGTTTTGGATGGAATTGACTTTGATATCGAAGGTGGAACGAGCCAACACTGGGACGAACTTGCACGGTTTCTAGCTGCTTACAGCAAGAGAGGTAAGAAGGTCTACTTAACCGCGGCTCCTCAATGCCCGTTCCCTGATGCTTGGGTTGGAGGTGCCTTGAAGACAGGCCTCTTCGACTACGTTTGGGTTCAGTTCTACAATAACCCTCCTTGCCAGTACACTTCCGGTGACATTGACAATCTTGAAGACGCATGGAAGACATGGACTTCATCCGTTCCTGCCACAAAGATATTCTTGGGACTACCGGCAGCACCAGATGCAGCTGGAAGTGGATTTGTTCCTGTGGCTGATCTGATTTCAACAGTTCTACCAGGTATTAAGAGTTCTAACAAGTATGGAGGTGTTATGCTCTGGTCCAAGTACTATGATGATGAAACTGGCTATAGCTCTGCCATTAAAAGCCATGTCTAGAGTGTGTTTACATGTAAAAAGACCATAAACTAGCAAGATATGTATTATACTCTCCGTGTATATCATGACATCTGAAATATGAGTTGCACTCCTTTGAGTTAAATCCATATTGCAAAGTGCTACTGATGGTCATTTCGACAATCAGCAAAGAGGAGAAGGATTATAAGTAAACAAACATATAGAGCACAATATAGTTCAGTTAATATAGAAACTCAGTCAATCCACAGTGAAGCACCGACTCTAGAATAGTGCCAGATCACGTCAGATGGAGGTGTCTCTTCGGCAATGTAGACCAAGGAAAGCAGAACAAAATGCTAGGTACTATTTTCATCAGTAATTTAACATTTGTTAATCCGAAAAATGCGAATGCAAGAACCCGAATAACTAGAAAAATCTTTCATAAATAAGAAAGTTACATTGCAAGATAAGTAATTTAAATGTGTAGTTTATTCAAAACATGTAGTTCCTCTTGCTGCTAAAATGATAATAATTCTAAATATATAAAGCTTGAAGGCAAAAGCTGCTTCTTGAAAGTGCAACCTTTCATAGATGTCCAGGTGGAATAATTAGACAAAAACCTTAAGAGGCCTTTGAGAAACAGCTGAATGATCAAAATCATCATCCATGAGTGTTAACAGCTTCCCAGAGCAGATTCTTTGAAACAGGGGAGGATAGATCCCGAGCCTCGAGAGCTGCAGTCCTGAGAGTCTTTAGTGTCCAGATATTGGCCTCAAAGAAGGACAAACTCCTGTAAGGCAAATTGTGCTTCTTGCATAGTTCTTGGACCAAGGGAGAAATTTTTCTCAGATGGCACCTAGGCAACCTAGGGAACAAATGATGTTCAAGCTGGAATTGCAGCCCCCCAAAGAACCAATCCATCCAAGCCGAGCACGCAATATCTATAGTTCCACTTGTCTGTTTCTCGAACCAGTCGTTGCCCTTTGGTGCTCCAATGTACACGTTTGCTGCAAAATGGTTCAAACAGAATTGGACGTGTTGAATTGAGGTAACACAGAAGCTAACCAGCACAAACAGAACCCGCTCGTTCCAATTAGGCAAGCACGAAACGAGAAGGGGGAACCATGTCCAGAAAACAAGGATTCCCAATATGTTTAAGGCTCTATCAGGCACTTTTCTCTTGGAGAATAGGAGCAAGAATGTCTGCACATAAAGATTGACTCTTGCAACGCACATAACAGGATAAAACGTTAGGTGCTGGTAACTAACGAAGAACCTGGCAAACGAATCAAACGTGAGCTTTCTTCCGTAGAAAACGGAGGTCAGGGATTGGAAAAGGCTCGCGGAGACGGCTAAGAAGGGCAAATGCTGAAGATCAGGATCGTGATCAAGGCTGTTGCAGGCTACATGATGGGCATTGTGAGTCCATTTCCACCAAGCAATGCTGATCCCTGTGAGGCAATTTCCAGTTAAAATCTGCGCAAGTTTGTTGCATCCTCGGGTCATCATTATCTGATAATGACCAGAATCATGACCCATATAAGCCACTTGCATCCACGAGAATCCCAATAAAGCCCCGGAAAGCATATGAATCGAGAAACTATCAGAAAATAGAACGCCATAGAAACAGGCAAAAAGCAACACAGAAACAAAACAAAGGGAGTAGATCACGCCATGCCCTTTTTTCTCAAACATTCCAGATTTAGCAAACTCGGCTGCTAGCCTTCTGTAGTCCTTGGAAACCTCAGAAACCTGGAAATCCTCCAGGTAATACCCTGTAAAGAACCTATCAAGGTGTTTCCAGGCGGAACCCGGATGAAAAGCAATGAATGCATCTGTCACGTCTTGGCCAGCCAAATTCAGGAGCGGAATATCCCCACCAGGGTGAACTTTAGCCCAATCTGTGACATTGTAAACCTTTCCCTGGATAGAAATCCAGAGGTCATCAGATTTGTTGTGCTTCTTTAGTTCATCAGAGGTAATGTATTTCTCCTTGTTATCAGCCATTGCTAACAAGAAAACCAAGGAAAAACCAAAAAAAAAATGAATTCAATAAAAATGTAGGAAAAAAGAAATCCCTTTTCAGGGAAAGAAGAAAAGATCTCAACCCCCCGAACAAGATTGCTTACATGCGAAAGGTGGAGCGGTGGAGGGGGGGGCTGGTTAAATGGGAAAGAAAAAAACCCCCTTTTCACTTTTTCAGGGGGAGAGTTTTGAGCCTGTGATGCTTCCTCGTATCTCTAAATTTGGATTCTTTTATGCAAAAAAAGATATTTTTCATTTCTGCCCCATTTTTTCCCTTTAATATATTTAAATTGGTGTACTTGTGGAGTAAAATTCTTGGTTCATAGCGCGTTAAGCGGTGTGTAAACAGCTGGTAGACTGGCAGTTAATCAAAATCTTTCGACTCCACACGTATATGGGAAGACTAGATCCTCTCAAAATATATATCATCACAAACACAATAAATATCTCACCCCACCCAACCCCACCTCACTCACACACACACACACACTCTGTATCTGGATGTAGGGCCGGGGTAGGGTGGTGGTATTGAGATGATTTTGGCAGAGGGAATTCTCCTAACGCCAAAGTTGGAAGACCCTATGGGCTATGTGGACCGCAACCTCTTGGCTGTCCTCGAGTAAGCCCCAGTTGACTGTTTTTTGACACAGCATCACATCACTAAGCTAGTACTAGTACACCGTGGTTGACGCGTGTTGGGTAAACTTGAGGGTGAGGAGGGTCTGTCATTAGAAAAATTGGTCTGGCACTATCATCTATCTACCTCAAGTAAATAAAAAAGCTAGACACAGAAGAGTAAGTCAAGAAAACACCCCATAAAATAAAAGCCTATTATTGATGCGAAATATTGACTTGTAGAAGCAAAAAAGATGTGAAATGGGTTTTCAAGATGCTGAAGCTATTGTGGTGTTAACGTGTTGGGTGGGTGCGTCAAACACAATCATCCCTCCATCCTTCTAATTAGGTACTAAATTATGGCGACATCCCATGCGAGGTGGAGATCATGCTTCCCTCTCCCTCAATCCACCTGTCTTTATTTCTTCCTACTCATAAATAACTCCATCATTCTTCTTCTTCTTTTTCTTTTTTTTTAAAAAAAAAGAATATATACATTATTATATGTATGGAAAAAAATGCAATTTACTCGATAGGAGAAATGAGCAGTCTAAACCCTTAATAAAGGTGTTAATTTACTTTATTTTTTAAATACGATCGCTAAATTTTCTAATCTTTTTGTATAGAATTTTTTTTACTCATTTTGTAATAGACAAATTGCATTTAACCCTTATATGCATTTATAGTATTAAATACGATTGTATAATAGAGTTTCATGATATCTGAATTAGTTAATGATTCAGGATAAAAGAATATTTTTGTCCATTTTAACTATGTAGTTTTTTGCTAACTAAATGGAAAAAAAATCTGGTAAGTGTTTGATAGAAAGTTTGTTCTGATGACAACAGGTAACATCCACTATTCTGATATTTAATTAGTTTTGGTACAAGAAAAATTTATTGATGAGTTATATGTCAAGTGTCACCTATACTAATAATTTTGGCAGTAATGGGCTATTCTGTTGCTGTGTTGAGCCCAGCAGGCCGGCCGTGCTGAATAGGCTCATACATATGTTTAAGTTCATGGGACAATTCTGGGCTGGGCGGCTCAACAGGTTCATGGCCAGGACTACTGAGACTTTAACCTCTACTTGTAACCCATACTCATGAGTGGAACTTCTTTTATCATGTTACATTAGTATGAATTTAGGAGGTGTTGGGGGTGAGTTTTTACAACATTTTATTATTGGACACGTGACCTTCACAACTTTTAGCTAATTGATACGTATGAGAGAGATTTTGCAAATAAAAAATTAAAAACGGTAGCAAACATGAAATTGTTTCTACGTAACACTTATGAAGTTATAAAGAATTTATAAGATGTTATAAAGTATTTAATAATATTTATAGAAGAATAACTTATAAAATTATAATTTTGTTAAAATGAATTGGAGGTCTCTGCTTTTGTTAAGTTTTTAACTACTTTATTGTTGGTGCTTCAGCCTTTGCGTCTTTCACTTGTGTTAGGAAGCAACAACTAAACCTTTGTGTCTTTCACTTGTTTTAGGAAGCAACAAGTAGGGCCCCACTGTCTCCTACTTTAGCTCTTTTCTTTCACAAGTGTTTGGCAAATTTAAGACGAAAAGAACAGGACCTTCCCTCCCTGTTCTAATTGGATGACATTCTTAATTATTTTGGATGTAAAATTTGAGTATATATACACACTTTCTGGTTTTTAAATTTTGGCAAGATGTAATAATTAAGGTAAGTTCTGGTAAAGGTTGGAAGCTTGTAAATGACAACTTCTGCTGCTATATTTATACATATTAAATAAATTTAAGGCATGGAACGTCACTCTCGCAGCATGGCCCATGTCTTATTCTGTTTCCAATTTTTGCCATAAACCTCCTGGAAACAATACTCCTTTAATTTAACAATAATAATAATAATATTGTTAATAATAATACACCTGCCCGCCCTTTCACCCTTATTATTACAAATAAATTATATGTTTTTCATTAAATATCTCCTTTAGGACCCATACCTTGTTGTTTTAATTATTTCCCAAATGTTCCAAATATATTCGACAACCTCAGTCTTTCTTACTCATACACAAAATACATGTCGAGACATTTAAAATTATGCTCTATATGATGAGGGGGTGAGGAAATAATCGAAAATAAAGTAAGAAAACACGTTAGATAATAAAAAATACCGAATTAGTGTTAGATTAATATGTAACATGTCATGTGTATGTGTTGCTGCTGAAATTTAAATTTTGGTATACATAGATTTAATATAAAACCCAATTTAAAGAGTCAAGAGTGGACATGAACCTTGCTGTATGGTGGTCATATGTGTGCAATTCTCACGTGAGTTTTGGTCTCAAAAGTTTAGTTTATAAAGCCATTTGATTTTTCATTCCTTCCCTTCTCATACTGCACACCAAGATCAGTTGAGTTTTCTGTAGTATTCAACCATGGAGAATTCTCACCCACTAGCAACTGAGAGTTTTTCTTACAGTTGGTTGACAGACAGAACACCACATCCCTCCGATGGAGTTGTCAATAATCCCAGGCTGCAATTCCTCGAAAATTGCTGTGAAAATGATCCAAATTTCAACTTTGATGTTCATTTCACACCTTCCCCTACTCCCCTTGTTCATGCTGATGAAATCTTCTCGGACGGCCACATCATGCCGGTGTATGTCGACAGATCAAACGTCGTCAGGGCCTTGAGAACGTCGGCTTCTGTTCCTCCATCTCCCGTTTCTTCATACTACTTGGAAACTCCATTTCTTGCTAACAAAAACCAACACTGCTTGCTTGGGAGATGGAGAAAATCATCCAAGAGAATTTTCCGCAAGTGTTTTGGATTTGTGAAGCCATTATGCCAATCAATAGGGCGGTCGAGGAAAAGCAGTAGAGTGGACGATCTTGAACGAAAAGTATGTGAAATTCAAAGCTGGAGCAATTCTCTTGAGGCATCGCCAAGACCGAGTTCAGCTTATTCAGTTGTTGGTTGGTCTGATGTCAAGAGAATAGGCAACAACATTGATCTTCACTATGGTCTGAAAAAGGCCAAGAGCTGGCGGAGCTCGCCACGAGCTTCACCGCGTATAAGCCCATCTCGTTCTAGTAGTGCTTGTTGTGATGTTGAGAGCTCAATCCATGAAGCAATTCTCTACTGCAAAAGATCAATAGGTATGTGTATATGTTCATCAGATTCTTCATTATATTTTTTCCGTTTTCGGGTACAAAATCATTCATTTTTAGTCTGCGAAGTCAGTCCTGATCAGTACTAACATTTGATGACTTGTGCATTTTCAGAAAAATGAGAGAAACATCTGCCGATGAAGAAAGAAGAGCATCCATTAGAACAGCAAAGGGATTCCAGAATAGAAGTTTTAGATAATGGTAGCAGAACCATATCTTTCAGCCCTTGTCCTTTTGCCTATTAGCTTTTCCCTTTTTCCTTTTCCTTTTCTTTTCCCTTCAGGAAAAAAAAAAGAAAGAAAAGGAAAGGATGTGACAAAATTTTTGAAATTCCAGGGCAAAAGAACATTAAGCTGTTGTTAATCCTATGTTGTACCTCAGTGTACACATCTATGCTTGAGAAATAGAATTACAGAAACTGTTGAATGATCACTTCTCATTTTCCAATTCAGACACTAACTAAATATTAAGCTTGTGAAAAAATTGAAGAAAGAAGTGAACAGTTCCTCACCACACATGACAACAGAACATGATATCCTTGGCATCTTCTTACAATGGTGATGCTTTCCATTCTTTTAAGGATGAGAGGCTTTAAAGGGCCCTCACATGTCCCCATTTCCCCCTTTTTGTTCCTTTGCGGAAATTATGATTCGATTTTGTGAAGCTGCTTCACAGGCATTGATGCTTGGTCCACTCATAACTGTAGCTACAGAATACATATAACATAACGTTTTATGACACATATTATTCTCTAATGATGCTGTGGTCTATTATTGCCTTACATCTATTATTACCAACGGTATATCGCACATCATCGACTAATCATTGAAGCACAAGAATCAAACCAAGTTGCTCTAAAATTTGCAGAACCTTGCCTCTTAAAGCTTGTTTCAGCTCAGGCTGGAGTCACCAAATGTTAAAAAGCTACGTCATGTTTTAGCGCTAATGATAGTATTAATGTGAGGGATCCATGAATCTTGGCTGAATGTGAACATTAGATGGGCCAATTAAGGATGCCCATTTCCACAAGCAATAGAAACTTGACTTTGTTGCTAGAAAAGAACCAGAGACAAAGAGGGTCACTGGGGCAACATGCTGCTAGGAGATGGGCCATAAAAACACCATCTTCTTTTGTTTTTACGTGCTATTTTTCCTTGTCCATCCTCGCATCCATATCCTTTATTGGTGAAGCAGCACAATTGTGATTCACTAGTGTCTGATTTTGCAAGCTCAAAATGTAGTTGAAACTAGACAAGATTGGGGGGACCAACTCCACAAGACATCCTCCTTGTCCTCGCTAACGGCTCATCCATCTTTGTCTCCACCAATCGCCATGTGTTTTCGCTTGCTTCCCGTAGAAAAATGCACCACAAGAACAAGAAATCAATCAGAAAAGAACTAGAAAAATGCACCACAAGAACAAGAAATCAATCAGAAAAGAACTAGAAAACGGTAACAACTTTCCATGTCCACCATCATGCAATATGCTATCTTTTTCCTTACAAGGCAAAAGATTCAATTTTTGACATAGAAAGCATGAAGAAATTGAGGTAAGTCGTTATCAGATTCTGCCGTGGAAATTTAGTTCAGAAACAACTTTTTTTGCAAATAATTCCAATAACCTATCAGATGAACATATTATTACCTCTTCTACTTAACTAAAACAGACAGATTAACTTTATCAGGTGCAGTAGGTAATTTATGGGGGAAAAAACACCCTCAGAAATGAAAATGAAAAACCAATCAATTAATCCCAACAGCTAAATATGAGGATGTAATGCACATGAAAGGAAATATGGAATCAAAAGCTTTTCCCTGAGAAAACAAAGACATTTCTTGCATAGACTAGGGACCAGAGACATTGCTATGTATAGCATCAAGCATGTCGTGGGTATGTCGAATTTCGGTTTTCCCTTTTGCAGTGGAAACAAGGACAAGTCTTCTTGTTTGAGCACATGTAAGTGTTCGAGTTTAGGTTCAACGAATCAGCATTGTCCTCTCCCGGGAAGAACGGAAGGCTGCCATAAATTGTGCACAAGTTTAACACTGCATCTACATGTAACGTTGAAGAGATTGTTCATGTCCATGCATTTTGGGACCATCATTTGCGGTTTCACATGGTGAAGTTCCATGTAAGAGCTGGAATAGATGAGAACTGAAAACTTTTAGGTCCAAGAATCTCTGTCAGTGTCCAAAAATGAGAAGCAAAAAAGGGAAAATGATTAAAGTGTCAGAAGTGGGATTTGAAGACCAGAACTTGAGTCTGGCGCCTTAGACCACTCGGCCATCCTGACACGCACACGATTCGTGCTGAGATTTTTCTATATTTAAAAGGACCAAGAGCTAGTATCAGTAAAGCATAAAACAGTCAGTGTCAGAAGTGGGATTTGAACCCACGCCCTCTTTCGAAGACCAGAACTTGAGTCTGGCGCCTTAGACCACTCGGCCATCCTGACCTTCGTAATAACAGGGTGAGATTATTTCTAAAAAAAGAGCAACTCTTTAATCTTTTAATATTAGATATCGGATGAAAAATGGACTGAACCGATGAATCCGATGGGTTTGGCCCCGTTTAATTCGGGCCCTCCGTCTTGGGCACCGCCGCCGCTGCCGCCTTTGCCACCTCCGTCTACCAGCTTCTGGACTGCCGGAAATGTACGCAGCCGGCTTAAGGAGCTTTACGATACTATAAACCTCGCTAAAGCAATGTAAGTGATTTTAAGCGATAATCTTGCATTCGTAATTACGTTTTGAAGGTTTGCCGTTTTGTAGTGCAGAAGTAATATAGCAAAAGAAATGTGCAAGTCATCTGGAGCTTTATGGAGTTTGAATTCCACTTTAGTTCGGCTGTACAAGAATCAATGTCGAGCTTTAATTGATCCTAACGAAGTAGAGTTCGATTAATTTGATATTTTATTGTATTGGTGCTTAGATAATTGGGTCGGGCTCAGTACTAGATTTAAAATTTGGCAAGCTATGTCACAAAAGTATGATTTTTTTGCTTTAAGTTCAATTCGTCTCCTCATTAATTTTGAGTGACTCGGGTATTTCTCCTTCTCTGTGGAACGAACATGTAATTTGCTTGTTGAAATCAATCTAAAGAATCTTGTAGAAAGTTTTCCAGATACAATGCACGCCGTGAATGGAGGGATGAAACTGAAGGTTTTTGAAGTGGAAAATGCATGAAAATTTGATTCCTCCTTTCCCAGTTGTTCTGCATTTTTCACCTTCAAAACACAGCATTTTACTTCTCACATGTTGGTCCATCTAACAGGAAACTGAAAGCTTGATTACATAAATGGTGTTCGAGAACTGATTTTTCAATCAGAGTTGCTATCTTAATTGGTTTTGATTGGCATTACATCGAACAGGCAAAAAGAGTTGGAAATGTTGATTTGGATGAAAGAAAGGGAAGCAACTGACGAAGATGAAGATAAAGAGCATGGTGACATGTCAAAGGATAGGTTCTCTAAGTTTATGAAGGACAATCAGATCGAAGTTGAATTCCAAGAATCTATGTCTTTGAACGTTGCAAATGCAATAATGTCCAAACTTAGATTTCAGCTGGAGCCGTTCAGAGTCATCACAGATGAAAATAGTCCGTGGGAGGAAAAATCAGCTGCAAAGAGGTTAGCTGATAAAATGCAGAAGTATAAAAGAAATAAACTTTGGCGAAGAAGGAAGAGAAAGCGAATAGCTGAGAACTTATCCAGGGTAGACACTAAACTAGACTCTCTTCTATACTTTTTTGCATACTAGTATCTTTTCCATGTAAATTAAGGTTTGTGATTGGGCCATTTATTTTCATCCTTCTAGGAGCGTGAGCAATTTGATCAAATAGATAAAGAAGCTGATGAATGGAGGGCCAGGGAGATCGCCAAAGACATTGCACAGCGCAAGGTACAGACCTCGCGAAAATACTTTTTCTGTTTTCTATATGGACCTTGTCTCCTTTCATGAACTCTCTACGTATTTTGAGTGCATTAATACAACTTTGGAGTCAAATGTGATCATCATGAAATAGACAATTTTTCCATAAACATAACTGACAGATGGGACATATGGTCTTTTATGCCTCCATATAACTTCTTTTTTATGGCTTTCAAATTATTTTATTAGTTTACAGACTTGTTCTTTCTCTCTGTTGTATGAGGCACAAACTTTGTTTTTCTCAAGTTTGTTGGGTTTTTATCTGCATGCATGCAAAATGCTTTACAGCAGAGAACTTCATTTTGGGCAATTGTTGATAGTGCCTCTTATCCCTTGGCTTATTGAACAGGAATTATGATTTTGCAGGTAGAAAAGATGAACGAAATAGCAAAGCTCAAGGCAAAAGAGGAGAAGAAAAGACTGGAAGCTGAGGTGTGAGCTTATGCAGAGCATTACTTTTTGTTGCTTATGCTTTATAGCATTCAAAACTATCTGAGTCGTCGGAAATTGCTTTTGCATTTCATGACATTGCTTCCTACATCTCAGATATCTTTTCAACTTGATACTCTTTCTTGAAATGTTTTATTTCATTCTCCTTATTAACTTTGAATATGTAGTACCAAAACTGAAGTTAATTACTCTGATGCACTTTTTGCATAATACATTAACTGCGCAAGGAAGCACAATAAACAGGCACAAAATGCCATGTTGCTGGAGTTGCTGTGCTGCATAATCTATTTTTCCTTGTTCTGTTTGTTTCTCAAGTTTCTGAATCATAACCACACAATCTTCTAATTTCAGCTCGAGCTGGTGTTGATTGTTGAAAAGCTGCAGGAATTACGCTCCTTCAGAATACAGAAATTGAAAAGACAAGGTGATATATTTATATTTGGATGAGATATTACTTCCATAATCTTTGTTATAGAGTGGACTTGTAGGCTTCTTGTCAACTTTCTAGTAGCTCTATCTGGACTGAAGGGAACGAGCCATCAGTTCTGCAAGTGTTCAGCATTTTGTGCAACTGGTGCGTAGAGCTTACTTAATCTAATTGATGTTACCATGCAGGTCATTTCCTTCCAGAAGAGGATGACAAGTTTCTCGAACGAGTTAGAGCTGCCGTTGAGGAAGAGGAGCGCCAAACAATGGCTGCAGCATTCCCAGATGCTGCCAAAGATGCTATTGCTACTGCTGAGGAATCAAGAAAACACATCCAGAGTCATGCACCAGACATGGAAGAACCAGGCCTTAATAATAGTGGATATAGGGAAAGTCAAGATCAGGAAAATGAGACTGCAAATGAAAGAGTTTCAAATGTGGTTGCCCCTAAAGAATTTCGAAAAGTTGACACAAATGGACCTGGTTCTAGCAGTGTGTACAATTCTGTTGCAAATTTACCTATGGAATTTTACCATTACTATCATGGCAGCAATACTGATATGGGCACACTAATTGAGGTAATTTCTCTAAGCGTATTTGGTTTAGCTTATGCTTTGTTGTACTTTTTCCTGTCATCATTTGCAGATCTCATCTGGCTACCATGAGATCCATGGTAAAGGCTCCTTACATTTTGTCTTGCTTTGCTTGTTGTTCTCCATATAGCAATTGTGGTTCTTGACAGGATACAAGCTGAGTCAATTATATGCATGAGCTCAATTAGTCGGAAAGTTTAGTCCTTTTACTTAGACTAAGAATGACTCCTTATTTTTGTTTGTTGCATCTTGAAAGCTAGTGAATCTATTTACGACATTTTAATTTTTGAAGTGCTAGAAGTTTATGCTGCTCTACTGTGACTTTTTCCTTTAATCGTAGGTGAGACGAACATGGGATGCATATATAAGACCTGGAGGAAGGTATGTGAACACTTTTTCCTGATACCAATTTAACGTAGTTAGTCTCTAGAAATCATTGTTTTGGTGCCTTATATATGCAAATTATTTTCTGTTTCCTCCTTTTCTGTAGTAATTTAGTAAGGATGCATCCTTTACTGATTGTCTGTTCCTTTATCATGATCCCAGTAAAAAATCTGCCTTAATCCTATGTTAATACATAGAATTCAAATGCAGCCGTATACCAGGGCACTGGGTTCAACCACCACCCCCGGCAGATGAGATTTGGGCATCCTACCTCGTGAAGCCCAAATGACTTTAATCCGTGTTTCGAAGGCTGTATATTGAAATGCGTTTGTCTAGCCCGTCTGGAAATTGGAGTTATCTCTTAGTATGGTTAATTTGGTTCTGGGAACTGAAACTGAACGAGGCTAAAGGTTTGACCCTGTTGACATGGAACAAGAAGAAAACCCAAGATCTCCACTTGCAATTTTGGTAAAACAGCATTCCTGTTGCCTCAGACCAGCGTTCATTGGATTTGTTGGGCAAAGGAGGGTTACGAATACGATCTTTCCATGAAGAAACCAGATGGCATTATCTATTAGCCAGTCTGATTTTGAGGTTGCTCCATGGTTTGTGGTGAAAACAGATTTGTTTAAGTATCTGTTTCTTCTGCAACAGTTTTTTCTAGCGGAATTGCACCCCAAAATGCAACATCCGTGTTCCCCTTGGGTTGTGTGTTGACTGACAGGAAGCTGGAGTAAATTACTAAGCGAAATTCATTTTTTAGTCCTGTATTTATAATTTTAAACTGTTGTGGCCGTTTTAGTCTTCTTTTTTTCTTTTTTTTTTTGAATTAACATATTTACTCCTTTAATTGTATTGATGTTAAAAAATTTAATCAACAAATTTACATCTGTAATTTTCTTAAAAAGACACTGTTAGTCCTGAGACTCTCGGCGATTGAGAGCGTGTGTTCACGAATTTTTGTTTAATTGTACAAAGTTTAAACTATTGTCATGCTTTTGTTTTATACAAGCAGTAAAAATTCCTTTGACCATCCAAATTTTCCCATTTTTTTCAACTTCTAAAAATGCCTGAATTTCTTGTAAACGATCATAAATCCCATTAAATAAACATATAAAGACCATTTTTATATGACGTTAATTAGTGGGCTCTGGCATCTAAACTATATTGATGGCCTAATTTATCAAAAAAAAATTGTGCGCATGTTGCAGAGGGGGGGATAAAACTTCGGATTCATGACTCGATGATTTCTCCAAACATTTGGGGCAAAAGAAATGGAAGCGTGCTGTTGGAACTTGGAACAATGGTCCGCCGAGATTGAATAATACAAAATGGGCTTCAATTATGACATAAAGAGAGGAATTTAGGGAGGAACGAGAAAGATGAAAATTTTGTGATTGTTGAATTAAAAAAAAAAAAAAAGGGAGTAAATTAAAATGACCTCCTTAAGGTTTTGCATGATAATAAATACTTTTTCGTTGATTGAAAAATTACTAATACTTCATTAATTTTGATGATCATCTAACAATTAGCTTAATTCGTTATGTTTCCATCTATTTTTTATGGTGACCTGACAAAATGTCATCGTGGTTAAAAATTATAATTTTATTTATTTTGAAATTTTTTTTGATTTTTTTGGATTAAGTGGATAATTTTTTTTTATAATTTTTAAAATTTTTTTATCCATTCTGTTTGATTTTTTTTTATAAGTTTTTAATTTTTTTGTAAAAAAATATAGTATAGCCAAAGTTGTCAACTTTATATCCCCATTCAAGAATTACATAATTTCTTCAAACATCAGGGAAGACTTTGTAATTTTTCAAACAACAAGAAATATTTATAATTATAACAAATCTTAAAGGAGATTGTTGTAATTTACCCTTAAAAAAATATATTTTAGTATTTTATTAGTATCACAAAGGGTAAATGTATTGGATATATTTAAACACATGATTAAATTTATTTAATGCATAGTTACAAAATTAAATTTATTAACATCAATATATTGAAAAGATTAAATGTGTTGATTTTTCTTTTATTTTTAAACTGAGGGTTATAATGCAAAGAGGGTCCGGCATAGGAGAAAATTTTGGGTTGAACCTAGGACCCTCTTTTTCATTAAGAAGATGGATGTGAATTCAAATTCATGAGTTATTAGCACTAAAAATGTATTTATTCAAAAATTAATAAGTGACACGCCCTACACATACCTATCTACATAAAATTTTGCCTAAATTACTAAATCAATAATTCCATTAAAATCGATTTGTTCAGGCTTTGATAAGCTTTTATCTAATTGTATTCTCACACTCCCATATTTCTGGTAGATCTTTTTCATTAAAAAGGATATGGCATGAGTCGATTCTGTATGCTACTATTATTTCGGTACCCTAAATTTCAATGTTCAGCCTTCAAAAATCACATCAACTGATTTCAGTCTTGAATTGTTAGGTCAAAGAAAGTAGACTCATCCGGTTTGGGATCTTCCAAATTTTGTATATAACTCATTGTGGTCCTTAGCATTGTAAAATTGACATATAGCCGAGGGGTTCGAAACGCACCAAAACTTGAACAATATGAAGCGTTCTTTTATTCGGCCAATCATTGTTCTTCGAAGGCATTTACTTTCAAGTGTTAGAGAGGGCTCGATATAGAGTCCTTCCCCTCCGCTGGGACCTTCGCCTTGGTTTCCTCAAAAATTTTAAAAGGAAAAAAATAATATTTGGAAACACATGAAATTGTTTGAAAATTTTGGAGAACCTAACCGGAATGAATCCTCCGGATCGGCGATCAACATTCAAGTACAAAAGATTCAATTTCCGAAGGTAAACTTGGCCGAATCGGCACTGAATATTTCGCCTCTCGTCCATAGGTCCTTCGATTTCTATTCACTTACAGCTGAAATAAACTATGCAAAAAATATTCCTTCTTCACATGAAGTTTTGCTCAGTGAATACGAACCGAAAATAGCAATTATTTCACCTTGCAGCAGTGAATGCTGCAATCGCAATTTACTTGTTCGTCTTCATCGCAAATCCTTCACATCTTTTCAAAAAACTTTCAGAAATGAGCTGAAAAACTCTCAGAGTGTAAACAGAAGATGAAGTGTGCATCAGAGTGTGTGTGTGTGAGAGAGAGAGAGTGTAACGATAGAATGGGCGTTGGTGTTACCGTGTTAGCAACCCTACTGCGCTTTTAAAGAGAGATTGATCTATGGGCCGCCTACGGGAGCCCATAGATATTATAAAACAAGAGTCAAATGGGCTTATAGCAGTGCAAAAATGCCATAATCAATTTAATTGAAACCCATTTATTTCCTATTGAAGCCCATACCATGAGAAGTCCAATAGATGCCCTTGAGTTGAGAAGCAAGAAAGAGGCCCAGTTTACCATTTATTACATCATCCGACGAATCCCGAGTTTGCCAGGTAAGAAAAACCTATTTTTCTTTTTTCATCATTTCTCCCTCAGATCTACCGTAGCATTAAAACCCCATAACCAAAATGCAATTCGATTGACTCTCATCGTATTCCCTTTAATTCTCCCCATTTTTTTTCCCAAAATCACATTCAAATTCTTTTTGGAGAGAAGGAAGTGTAGAGAAAGAGATTTTGGCGCGTAAATCGCTATGCCGATGTGGAATTCGGTAGCTAATTTAAAGGAAAGTCTGAGTAAAATCGCACTCGACGTCCACGACGAGGACGACGAAGAGCTATCGATCTATACTTCTCCCCCGCGCGATCAATTTGACAATGGAAATTCAGTCTCGGAGCGGAGAACTTCTCGCAATTTTACTCGTTCGAGTACGCGGACGCATTCGCCAATCGGCAATGGTTTTGATTCTTCTTTGAATCATGAGGTATTTAGGAAATTGTTGTGTTATCCAGTTGATCTTACTATGGATTGCTTTTTCTGCCTGGTTGTAATGTTTCTGTTAAACTGAGAAGAGATGAAATTGCATATTTTAATCATCTTAAATTGACTGATATCTCCGCCAATAAGAAATCCTTGTTATAGGAGGTGCTTGTGAATCCAATGCGATGTATTGATTTTAAGTTTTACTGTCATCTGTTTTGGACTTCTGCTGTTATAGTGGTTGTTAGTGAACCTTGTGTCGGTGTTGGTGGTAGCGGCACTGGCAACCTTCGATATTGACTATGGTTTCTGCAGTATTATCGAAATTGCGGCAATGGCAGACGTATGTTCAGGCTTGGCTGTGTTTGAGTTAAAGCATGTTTAGTTTTGTTTCTGAGGATGGATTACCTATTTTAGAACGAGTTATTTTGAAAAAGGCATGTTATAATATTCTGAATAAGATTCTGTACTTTAAAAATATGCAAAGGATGACAGATTTTTCGCTAAAATGCAAGGAATGCATTCTGGTGAAAACGAGTGAAAGATCTTAGTCATTATATAGTCACATCTGTTTGGTGGAATATTTTTCTCCTCCACTTTTAGTGCTAGTTAATGAATGATCGGGTGTCCTAATATTTCTTTTGTATGGCAGATTGAACAATACAAAACTCAGATTAAGAGACTTCAGGAATCTGAGGCTGAAATAAAGGCACTATCAGTTAATTATGCAGCTTTATTGAAGGAAAAAGAGGTACCATCATTTTCCTGACCCTTAGTTCCAGCTTCTGATCTAATATTTTTCCCAAGTAAAATTTTGCTTTCTCTTTACCTATCCTGATTTTCTATTTTATTGTTGCTCTCAAATGCTTTCTGCTTCTGTAATGTGTATAGGTAAAAAATAGTAGTATGAACTATGGACAATACTGAATACTGCTATGTCAGTGATGCTTTGCATGCATTTATTTGGATAGTATCTTCAGTTGGGCACTTTCTACTTTTGATTACTTGAAGCTGTTTTTGGTCTTTTCCGTTGAAAGATGCCTATACCCTTGGCATTCTCACGTGGCATCAATATCTTGTTAATCTTGATTTCCAGTCTTTTTAAGGACAAAAAAGGAAAATAAGAAAGGAATAAAGATGACGAAACTATACTGAACAAATGTTTATTGGTTAAGATTCCAATGGCATTATGTTAGAAGCTTTTAGAAGTTGAAATTCAGAGAGCAGGACAACTGGGTTGCTCAATTACTCTTGCATTTGAACAATATTACTTGTAGATGTGAACAAGTCCAACATTAGCATATGTAGCATGAACATCCATGTTCTCCACTATATCTGATGTACTCTACTTAAACCGGCTGAAGTCGGTTGAACATTTGCTTTTCTTAGATGATTTTGTTGTGATACCTAGGGTTTTTAGTGGATCCATTTTATTACCTAGCAGGCTGATGTGTTTCTGTCAGCTTTTCTCACTTGGATCATAATTTACCATCTGCAGTTGGAGTATAAAATTAATAATTTGGTCCCTTGTGGTAGAAAACCAACTCATATTTCATGATTTACATGATTCATAGAGTTCCTGTGTTTTTGCTATGAAATTTAAATTGTCTGCCTCTTATGCAATTTTTTTTTATTTTTATGGTTTTAATGGCAGGATCAGATTTCAAGGTTGACTGAAGAAAATGGCTCATTGAAGCAAAATCTTCTTACTACAAATGCTGCTCTTAGTGCTTTTAAAACTGTTCCCAAGGTAGGTGGTCATGATTAGCGAAACTGGTGGAAACTGCTCTTAATGCATTTTGCCAGAATGTACAGTTTTATGATTTTACGCATAATATTTGAATATAATAAAAAGATTGATTTGAACTTGTCTGTTGAGGAGATAAATCTTTCTGGATCTACCTTTTTTGTGGCCATATACACTTGATGCCTGGAATCTCTTGGTAGCCATTTACGAGGAGTGTTATTTTGAAGGAGCCATTTACTTTGGCTATGAGTTATTTGGGTTACAGGAGATTAAACACAATCTCATGTTTACTTCATTTGATAATATGTATGATAAGTGGTAGTTTACTTATTTACCCTTATTTCATATTAATGGAAGAAAAATAAAACATCTATGAATTAAATGGGTTTATTCTCGTCTTCTTCGAAGAAACCAGGGCTCTGTTCTTTTTTTTTTCTTGATTGTTTGATTGTAAGAAGAGACCTTCCATTAAAAACTCACAAACCATTTCAAGATTGCAGCCCAACCAAGTGAATAACCACAGGTCAATTGGGGAAGGAAGAAAACAAGAGATCTT
>NC_026145.1:17988341-18023344 GCF_000512975.1 Sesamum indicum | reverse complement strand
GGAGGGGCAGTTTGCCGCAGCGCAAGGGAGGTTGGTGGGAGGAAGAAGATTGTCGGGCAGCAGTGGCTGGAGGAAAATACGGTGTGGGGTGGGTGGGGGAGAAGATTGTCTGTTAGCGGCGGCACGGGGGAGGTTGGTGGGAGGGAGGAAAACGTGGGAAAGAAGGAGGGTACAAGGTAATTGGACATAAAAAACTTGTCCGATTGGGTTTCTCAGCCATGTCATTTAATCCACCTCAAGTGGTGGGTTGATTTATGTAGCAAAAACAGTAAATAGGCCCGGGCTTTGGCCATAAGCCCGGCCCTCATATGGTAAAGCAAACATGGGATAACTTGTAGTATTTGTCTTATTCAACCTAATAGCCTAATGTAAATACCACCTAAGATTATTTTGGATGATATACTTGATTGCCGTGGCAGACGTGGCTTAAAGAGAGTTAAGTGATGCATTGATGAGAAGAAAGTGTGAGTGGAAGTTGGTGATTAACTGAAATTATGAATTACTAGCGATTAATAATGCTAGGTCATTGACTCTACAGAATATGAACTAACTATTATGTCAAAATTACTTCGTTTTGTTACTGAGCTTGTAATAATTTTGTTTCAATTCAAATTTCACTAAGAAAGTTTTACCTTTTCTATTAGTTATTGGATGATCTCATCTAGAACTTATTCAGGGGACGGGTGATATTTCACCCAATCGGCACAATAAAGCTGCAACAAGAATCCGTACTTCTGGAAGCTCATTCACCAATGGTGTACCCAAATATGATGGGTTAAACAATGGAACGTCTTTAGCCAATTCAAATGTAAGAGATACGTTCCTTTCCATTTGGAGAAGTCTTAGTCCTTAATAGGGATTAGTAGCAATTTACTTCACATTCTACGTAATTTTTGTTTGGACTTTATAGACTTTACAGATCTTCCTATTTTTGTCCTGTGAGTGAGTGAACTTGGTGAAGCTATTTTGTTGCCTTATAGGAGCTCTCAGATACAATTGAAGACAAAAGCAGATCCCATGCAGCGATGCAAGCAACTCATGAAGCACAAATGAAGCAAATGGCAGTCGAACTTGATAAAGAACGTAGCAAATCAGCAAGTACACAGATAAGGTTACAAGGTAAAAATTTATGCATTGAAGATTCATCTTAAGTGCTATGCTCCTTTGAATATTGTGGTTGACTCATTTATTCAATTTTTAGAGGAGCAGAAGTTGAATGGATTATTGCAGCGAGAGTTGAGCTCACTAAAGGATGACAACAATAAAGTGAGTATTTTTAGTTGTTCTTGCTATTCTCGATGACTAACATGGCCTTTGGTGCCACTTTATGTAGTTTAATAAATTAATATATTAGAATTTGTTTGAGAGTGCTTTACATGATTAATACTTCAAATGCGTGAAACCATTTTGATGTATGATGTATAAAAGCCATGTCTCCCTATGTCAGGATACTGTGGTAGAATTCTTTTTGTTCTGTTCACTAGTTTCTGCCCATGCTGCATCATATACCAAAAAGGGGATAAATTATCTCACTTATTTAGTATGATTCCACAGGTAGCTTTTCTTAGCTGATCTATTGAAATCATAAACATTGTGTTAAATTGGAAATAAGTTTGTGGTCAATATAGCACATTTTTGGGTTATATGATATCGCACTAGTATGCATCCAACAAATCTGCCTTAATTGAAAAAATACCATTGAAAATCTTCCTGTTTGCTTTATACATAGTAATTAGACTCACTTTTGGTTTTTGTGCTTTTAAGATGTTAAATGAAATGCACAAAACACATGATGAGCTAAATCAGAGGATATCAGAGATCGGGAAATTGCAAATGGAGTTACAGGGGAAAAACAGGGAAGAAACAGATGGCACTGTGGGGAGATTGAAAGAAGTTATTAGTACTTTGGAGGACGAAAATAGGAACATTAAGGTCAGTGACTTACCATGGAATATAAAGCATTTCTTTTCAAAAGGAGTGTTAAGTGTTCATATGTGTTTCTCCAACTCTTGCATGTGTGTGTATGTGTTTTTGTTTGTTTTAGTTATGCATGTGTACACATTTACAAGCATATTTCATACGGACCGTGTACCTTACCATTTTTTCATGGTAGAAAGAAAAAGATGAATTTGAGGCTGCCTTAAAAGCAATTCATTCTTCTCCAGTTCGTAAAGACATACCTGGTGATCTTGATCCTTCAAATAAGCATTCGAGTAGCACTGTTGAGGTAGGTTTTGATTTTCTAGATGTTTGGTGAAAATCTCTTTTTCACTATTCTTTTTCAGTATTTTCCATGTCTGATGTCTTCTTTTTTTTATTCCGTTCAGAGAAGAAATACTTAAGCAGTTATTCTCACTTGTGACGCTTGTTTTCATATGCATATTTAACTCTCCCATCCACAAGCTCTTTAATCTAAAAGGTAGCATCTCTGCAGGCATTGGCAGAGAACCAGGAAATGCAGCAATCTCTACGTAAGCTAGAGAAAGATTTACAGGAAACATGCAAAGAACGGGACAAAGCATTGCAAGAATTGAATCGTCTCAAACAGCATTTATTGGAAAAGGTCTCTGCTTTCATTTTCTTTTGTATTTATAAGCCATCTTAACTGTTATGTTATAATATTCACAGAGAAATTGTTTTGTCATTTTGGTGTCGCTATCTTCGTTGTAGAACCTAGCCTCCTAAATTAAAATAACCTACATTCCTTATGCACAGGAATCTGAAGAATCAGAGAAAATGGATGAGGACAGTAAGATCATTGATGATCTGCGAGAAATCAATGAACATCAAAGAGTTCAGATATCACATCTGGAGAAAGCTCTTAAGCAGGCAATTGGAGGTCAGGAAGAAATAAAAATGTCCAACAACAATGAACTTAAGAAGGCTAAAGAAACTATAGATGAGCTCAATAGAAAATTGGCTGGTTGTATGACTACAATAGATGCCAAGAATATGGAAGTTCTTAATCTGCAAACTGCACTTGGCCAGTATTATGCGGAAATTGAAGCTAAGGTAAACACTGCTTCATGGCTGAATGAAGATCAGAAAGAGGAAGTATATCCGCTCATCTTTTATGGATATTTGTATTTTCAGGAACGCCTTTGCGAAGAATTATCAGTTGCAAAAGAAGAATCGGCTAGACTTTCCAAACAGTTGAAGGTTTGATTTCTTAACTTGACCACCTTGATGGTTTAATTGATTCTTGTCCTGACGCAGTCCAAGAACCATGTTAAGATTGTCTTGCAAAATGGTTAACTCATAGTTATACCAACATAGTTGACAATATTTCAGATTCTACCCCTTTTAAGAAGCTGTCCATGCACATTTGAGCTTTATACTATGTTTTATATGAAGCCACTCACCCATTTGCTTATATACATCTTATGGGTTTCGTGACTGATGATCAATGCCAGATATAGGTCTTTTTTATTCAAGGTTTTAGTCATTTTTTAATTTCATAGTCATTCATTGCATATGCTTCCAGGAAGCGCACCAAGAAGCAGAAGCATCAAAGAGGGAAAAGGAGGAAATTTTAGGGAAGCTGTCACAAGCTGAACGGATGCTTGCTGAAGGAAAGAATAGAGTTAAGAAACTTGAGGAAGACAACGAAAAACTGCGCCGTGCTCTTGAGCAAAGCATGACGAGGCTAAACAGGATGTCTGTGGACTCAGATTTTCTCGTGGACAGGTTAGACAAACTGAAGTTCTTCTTTTGTTTGGAGCTAGAGTGAGTTAGTTTCTTAGATTACAGTATGAACACCTGCTCTATCACTAAAAACTAGTCACCGAAATGACCGTTTTTCACTGTTTAAAGTTGCTTAAATATTGTCAATCCTATCTTACGCCGATTTGTGTGCACTTTCCTTGAATCAGCAATTCGCTAGTGTAATAAATGGTCTGCTTGCAGGCGCATTGTGATCAAATTATTGGTGACGTACTTCCAGAGAAACCACAGCAAAGAGGTAAGTACACTTCGTAGGTATCTTAGCTTTCTGTACTGCTAAAGGCTTCACCTAGGAGCTGATTAGCTATCCCTTATGACTAATAAGAAATGTTTTCAGGGTCTCACTCCACATAATCCTCCTACGAGTATTTCTTGTCAAATAGAAAACTGAAGTTAGAGAAAATAATTGGAATAAAGAATAGTAATTGATAGTTTGATGAATGTGTGGTAAATAGTTAGAGACCAACTTTTCCTTATATGTAGCCTTAGTTTATGGAGTAATAATTGCCTCAGGTTCTTGATCTGATGGTTCGTATGCTGGGGTTCTCTGACGAAGACAAGCAAAGGATAGGCCTTGCCCAACAGGGGGCGGGGAAAGGTGTAGTTCGGGGAGTGTTAGGTCTTCCAGGTCGACTAGTTGGAGGCATCTTGAGAGGTGGTTCAGCTGAAACTCATACGACTATGGCATCTGACAACCAGGTATTTTTCTTTCACTTCTCTTTGCGAGCTAGCTGGTACTCGTGCCGCTGTCAGAAATGGCTCTTTTCTTGCCAAGCCCCTCATACTGTCAGAGATGGCTCAGATGCATCCTTTTTGTTGTGCGTTCTTTGGTCGTGTGAATAATGGGTTGTGGGAAGTGAATGAATATGCGTATGGATGTTTTGGGTGTGCATTGCTCTGACGGAAATAAATATTAATGCATGTACATTCCTCACTTAAGATTAACTGTCTTGCTTGCAACAATTTATTGTCTGCAATTTCTTTGCTGCCTGAAGATATTCAGATCATTTTTCTCGCATCATGTATTCTGCAAGGGGTAATTGTGACATATTTCATCTTTCTTGTAAGCCTCGTAACCAGGAGCTTATGATCATCCTTTCTATTACAAATCTTCTGCCTTCCTGTAAATATTTCACAAGCGTGTTTCTGTGCTCACAAGCAAGAACTGTAATCACTAATGACTATTCGCTAGTTGCCATGACACTTATCAGGGAGAGCCACATTGCTGGGTTCTCCCACCTCCTTGCGCCCACTGATATTTCCAAATTATTGCTGGATATTTTCTCCAGTCAATCGCAGATCTATGGGTGGACTTTCTTCTTAACGAGACCGAACGAGAAAAGAGAGAATCTGCCAGTGCCGCCAGTAGCTCCAGTCCAGATTATAGCACCACAGGAACTGCTTCACCTCTGCCAGATCATAGAGGGAACACAGCTGCTGTGTCAGATTTCAGGAGACCCAGCCTTTACCTCAATGAAAACACAACGCTGTCACCCTCTCGTGGAACCTTCTTGCAACATGAACATTCAGATTCAGAGTTTTCTACAGTGCCTCTCCTCGTCTGAAAGCAATTCTCAAAGTTCAAGACTACTTCCAAGATACTGATTGTTTACATGATCATGACTGTAAATACAAGTACAGATTTTGAGGTACCTTAAATATGATCAATACCTTGTGTTCTTTCAATTCTTTGTACGGTGGTTGAATGAAAGAGAAGCCCTGTCTGAGCTACATCCACAGGTGTTGTATATCTCCGTGGTTCCATGACTGAGCCCACATTTGGTTGTAACTTGCCGGAGGCAGAAAGTAAATAGGTTCAGCTATTAAAGCGAGAGTATACAGCTTCCCACGGTGACATTGCGACAAAACCAGCACTCAAGCACTAGGGCAGACTTCACAGAAAACATGAAGGCGTACGACTGTAATTCTCAGTCTGTCAACAGAACATGTGTGTGTTCACGCTAGGGATGCTTTTGTTTTTTGTACCAACCCAGAAATTCAGCAAGACACCCCAAAAAGAGGGAGGGAGGAATGTGTTCCACAAACAATTGAAATAACTGTAGCATAGAATCCATATACATCACGCTCAAAGAAGATCTAAAAGCATGAGCAGAGGCTGACAAAACACAAACTCCTTACCAACAAAACATTACACACTCCGATAACCTATTATAAATTGATCAAAAACCACAATGTTTTTCCACATTTAACAGCTGAAGCCAGAAAGAGACGCTGATTGTAGGAGTATAAGCATATCCTGTAATGTCAGCGGGTGGTAACCATATCATCTCTAATCCCTCTTCTTCCCCAGTGGTCCCCTTGGGATCTTGCTGAGGACCTTAGCATCAAAGACTGCATACTGCTTTTTTATCTGAATCATCGCTTTCTCGGCAAATGCATCAATCTTATCATCATACTTCTCATACAAAACAGGTACCGTGTGCAGCAGAATAAATACTGCCGAAAGGAAAAGGGAAAAAGTCAGAATGAAGTAAATAATTCTGTGTTCTGTTGGTACAAAGGCTGTTGGACACATTACCTATATAAAACAGGGTCAAGAAGTTGCAGAAGCTGCCCACAATTGAAAGAGCCCATAGCCCCACAACAACCTGGTATGCAGATTTTAATCCATAATGTCAAATGTGAAACAAGTAGCAATCGGTCAAACCGCCGGGGATTGTTTGTCCACAATCCTCCAGCAGAATCATGTAAAAGAAAACAATTAAATTTGAACACCATATTGAACATAGTTGACAGAACAAAAAGAACTTGGAAAGTCGAGAGGGCAAGACAGCATCAATATACAGCAAGGAATATGTCAAATGCCCAGTCATGATCTAGGTTACAGACAATTACAGATCACAAGCCAAAGCAAACTCATTACTTCAAGTATTTAATAAATGGTACCCATATTAACCAATACTCTAGGAAGCTAACTCACTAGCAAAGTTGAGAAGATACAAAAAGGGACAATAGAAACTGTCCAATAGTTAAGGCTGTTCAAAGGTAAGACTTTCCACATCCCATAAAAGCTTACCATAAGGAATTTCTTGAGATCCCTGCCGGATGCAATTTCTCTCAACACAGCGAAACCACGATTGATCTCAGTCCGAAGGACTGAAGCAACCTCAAGAAATGGGTCCTCAGGAAGGCGAACTTCCGGAATATGTGGAGGCCTCCTGCAAACAGATAAGAGATGATGTTCATATAGCTGGAATGCGACATACCAAAGAAAAAGGCGAACAAGAAAACTATCAGATAAGCTCACTTGTTAATGAAAGTTGTTGCATTAGACCACAAGAACAACAATGAAAGGGCAAGGATTGATACATGGCAGACCAGAGTAAGCAAATGGTACTCCAGCAATTCAAAAAGAACCCAAACTGCAGTTGCACCGCCAAGCACTGTAGCAGATATTTTCTTGTTCCTCCACAAAAATATATCAGCAGCTACAAAAATTAATCACCAAAAGTGATTGTCAAATTTTGTGTTCAATATAGATCATAATGTTCATTGTGCCAATTAAACTCGAGAACACAACAGGTTGAAGATTTTAATCTATGCAAAAACACCAAGTCTGTTGCAAGCAAAATGTTTAATTTAATACACTAACTTCTCATACAGCATTTTGCTTTCAACATTTCCTTTTCACCAGTAGGCAACAAAAGATTCTTCAGTAACCAGCTGGCCTAGCAGGACATACCGGAGAAACAAAGCATTGACAAGAAAAGACAGATTGCTCATACTACCAGCATTTTCCCCACATAACATCTAGCATATGCATCAAAACCACGGGCACATATAATCGTGCTCACTTTCATCAAAAAAGAAAAATTCTAAGTGAATATATAAGTGTCCACATATGCTTACTATATACTCTTATAACCGCAGAGCATTTCGATCATATAACAGCTTAGCAAATGCATCAAATTGGCGAGTAAATGTAATCGTACTCATTCACCAAATAAGAAAGAGGGAAAAAAATCTCTAATAGATGCACTGTTATCTACAGGCGCTTACGAAATACTATGATAACCACATGGCACTCTGTTCAATACCACTGTAGCCTATCCATCATTGACATATGAAAATAATACTAGTATTCATCGGCCAAAAGAAACGAAGCAAACCTCAAATAGCACAGGCACTGAATCTACAGAAACGGTCACCACATAGAATAAGAGTGTATTTGTGCAAGTGAGCGCGTGATACTTACGTTTGCCTCCACCAAAGACCTTGTGAACCGGCTTTTCACGGCCGAACAAACGGTAAATCTTTGCCTTCACGGAGGCAGGCGGGGACGCAGCCTCCTTGACTTGAGAGTCAGAGTCGGAAGAAGAGGAGGTATCGTCGCCACCGTGAATCTTCTCGGAGATTCTGTCCACCAAGGAATCGGTCCTAGGATCGGAAATCTCCTCTTGCTCCGCCATCGGCGATTCAATTTCAAAGGCCAGAATGAAGTAAAAAGAAATTCAAATAAAAGTAAACAGCTTCAGAGCTAAGGAAAGAGAAAATGGAAAAGGAGGAAGGCGTGAGTGGGGGTTTTATGTAAGAAAGGCTCATCCGAACCTCAGCTCCGGTTCGGTTTGGAATTTGGAAAACTGGACTTTATTTCTATTTACCCACAATAATATTTATTTTCTTAAATATAAATTCATATTCATTCTATTTTTATTATTGTTTTTTGTACTGGTCAGGTGACGGTGGAGATGAGGAAGGACGTGGACGGTGAGGCGGCACTGGGTTGCCCACTGCGGTACACGTGTCGATGAGTATGAAGGATTTGAGACAGACTCTAATCCCATCTTTGTGGGCCACATGCCCCTAACTCACACACTCACTTACCCTTTCTTGGCTTCATTTTTAAAATAAGATAAGTACATTCAATATTTATCTATAATTTTATATTTTTTATCTGTGTTTTTTTTTTTTTAATTTTTTTATGTACAATATATTCACACACTTATATAAGAGATATAATTTAATAATGAATAATAATTTTTATCTCCTAAAAATACTATTAAACATACAATATTTATATATATACATATTTAAGTATAAAAATATATATAAAAGAAACATAATTTGATAATAAATAGTGACTTTTGTTTCTCAGATTCCAACAACATACACTATTTATTTTAAAATATTTTAAATTACCTTTAAAAATAAATTCAAACATACACTATGATCCAACACACACTTATTAATAGATGATAAATTATGAAGTGTATGCGACATTATCCTTATTTTTTATATGTCATCTGCTCAAAATTGTGTGGATTTGATGACAGAAGATAGAAATAAATCAAAGGTATTTGTGTGAATGAATTTGATCATCAAGACATATCAAAGTATGAAAACTTAAATACCAATACATACATGTTAATAGATTTAAACACCATAATAAAACATACTTATAATCCAAAGTGTGGGATGATGATTTAATTGGAAAAAGTAATGGTAAGAGAGATTGGGGTTGTGCCAACGAAAAAGGGATGATCCATCACAGTAGCTGCCTAACTGCGCTTTTTGAAAAGGGGAAGCATGCACATGCAGTGTGGGACGGGTGGATTCGCATGTTTCTAAGACATATATCAAATTCCGACATGAACTTCGTTTTGTCCTTGAAATTCAACAATTGGTGGAGAAACTAAGTGCTTTTAGTTATTTCTGGTTGGAATAAAGGGCAAGACCAAAACATACTTTTGCATCAAATATTAACTCAATTTCCAACTTCATCAGTGTGACATGTATCACATGATGGATACAGTTGAGGTAAATGGGTCAATTACACGACAACTCGTTATGTGATTCGGTTGGTTAAAAACATAGTCTGAATAATAATTTTTCAATCTGGAAATAATAGATCAAATGAAACCACCTTTGGAAGCCCAAAAGAGTGTAGATGTTCTTGTACTTAAATCCTGCTCTTCTCAGCCGGCGCAGAGATTTCCTAATACACACCCTATACTTCCCTAACTAAAACACCTGTCAGGAGTCAAATCTGAACTCCGGCTCAAGTCAGCACAAAATGAGATGAGAAGAACTTACACGCTTTGCAGATTTCTTTATCTGTATTACTAGTTGAATGATCATCAAAATGGCCTTGGTGGCTTCTCCATCACAGCAGAAAAGAACACCTCACGATCGTTGTTTTTATCCCACTTGGGAACTATAATCCACTTATGTTTCCTGTACTTGAGCATCTTAAACACTGCTAAGTAGTCATCCAAATCCTCTTTCAGACAGAAGAAGCTATCTATCCACAGAAGCCCTCCAGGCCTCAGAACTCTGTCCCAGTCATACAACACGAAATCCAGCAGCACCAGATCGATCCATCCATCCAGAAACCTTGTCGTGTGGATCAAATCCAGTGTGTTGTCAAAGAACGGAAGCCGCTGATTTACAGTCAAGTACAGTGGGATCAGCCCACGAAGGGCAATCATTTCACTAAATGGCGCCCCAAGATTGACTGTGGCAGAAACTACAGTCACATTGCGTTCCCTCATTCTAGCAGCAAAAGTTCCAGTGCCAACACTGAAATCCAACCCAATCCTGATCTCTCCAGGCTTCAGATCAAGAACTTCAGTTATCAGAAAATCTGAGGTCAAATTCGAGTTGGGATCTTGATAGACTGGTTTAATCCATCTCGGGGACTCATGGTTGATGAGATTGAAGCAATCTGAGCATTTGAAGAACCCCTTTGCAGTACTATTTCCCACAAGGCAAGTGAAGTTCTTGCATCTGTACTGGCTCCAACGGACGTTTTTGTCATCAGGTAGTGCCCATAAAGACTCATTTATGGGCAGAGGCTTAGTGTAAAACTGAGGAGCTTTTGCAAAACATCTCCTTCTTGGCAACGGATCGCAGCCGTGAACCATCAACTTCTGGGCTAATTTCCAGTCGTCGTTGCATATATCCCCTACATCGTACTCCATGTACTCTTCCAGCTCTTTTCTCATGGAAAAACAGGCATGTCCAATGCTCGTGAACGTGCCGTTGGCCCCCATGAAGTTCTGTTTTCCGAGCCTGTTAGGCTTGATTCTGATGTATTTCCGGATTTCTTCTGTCAAGAAATACTCGGAAGCTTCTTCTTTATGGTGGTCAGATGTCGACAGACGATTCAGGGGACCGTTTTCTTGAAGAGATTCCTCTGTACCTGACAGAGATTCTTGGACTGTCTCAATAAGTCCCAAAATGTCTGCAAGAAAAGAAGCGTGTTTGGTTTTGGGGACCGATTCATGGGGTGAATCTCTCATCTGATCAAGTTGTTGTTGGATTCTGTGGATGACTATGCCAACAGTTTCTTTTATCTCTCTTTCGTTTGTACGAGGAGCAACTATGTTTCTGTAGTTGCACGAAGTATCAGAAACTAGAAAAGACCTTAATGAGTAGGCTTTGGACAAGGTGGCAATACAGACCAAAATAGCAAGAGTACCAACACAAATAACCAATCTGTGCATCCCCTTCCATGACCCAAACTTCTTTAAGACACTTACCTTAGCCATATCTGCCCTCAATAACACTGAAGCTGGAGATTTTGATGATATATCTCTGCTATGCTAAGGTGTGAGACTGCAAATCTTGAGATTAGAGTCAGAAGGTATCATCGTGAATGCTCTTGGGACGATTTACTAAGCAACCTTTATCGGGTTCTTATTTTAGGAAATTTTGTAGTGAGTTTAAAATAAGTGTAAGTTGTAATCCCAAGTAAAGATTATTACAAGTAAATCTTAAGCATGCACATGTTGTTACCTTAGAGATGTGAATATGGTCAAATTCAGTTGCTTCTGTGTGAAGTGACTTCAACTCAACGATCGGGTCTGCACTGTAGTGAACTGGACAAATTCAAAAGTGTTTTATATGTATAAAATATTACAAATTCATCCGTTGATCCCCATAGAACTAAAACTGGAGGAAAAAGCTTCAAAATGAACGAAAACTAGACCTATTAATGCCAACTATCCCCAAAAACCTATTTACATTTCACCTCATCCCTAAAGTAGAAATAACACTCCCACCCCTAAACAACTAGCAAATCACGAACTGACCCCTTCCTTTATTGTCTCCTCCGCCCATCGGAGTACTGAGACAGAGGCACCACCTCCTGCAACGGCGTCGACAGCGGCGTGGGCAGCGGCGAGTTCCGACAAACGGGGCAGGACGCGTTGAGCTTCAGCCACGCGTCCACACACATGACGTGGAAACAGTGCCTACAATCAGGCAACATGCGCAACATCTCCGATTCCCTGTACTCGCACAAGCATATCGAGCAAACGCTGTCGCCTGCACCGTCCCCGTTCCTTTTCGTGAAAACGAACTTGGGGTACGAGTTGATAACGGCCTGATCGAGCCCCGCAACGGCGTTTTGCGCGTCACTTTCCTCGTCCTCGGCAACGAAGATTATTCTGGGCAGGTATATGCTGTTGTCGTTGGAGTTATCGGGATTTTGGTTCCGAGCCAGGCGGCGGCGGCGGCGATCAGCCACCGAGCGGCAGCAGATGTAAGAGGCGAGGAGAATTGTGGAGAAGAAGACGAGGAAGCCGAGGGCGAAGGCGATGGCGTAACCAAGGCCAATGGAACTGAGGTTTTGTGAGAGTGAAGAGGGCCTGGTGGGGACGGTAGTGGTGGACATCGGGAGAGGCGGAGGATGGAGGTGGTGGAAATGGCCATTTGAATAAAGGGAAAACTAATTGAATTTGGGGAGAAGAAAGGTGGGTGGGCTGCTTAGCTGCAGCATTTAATACACAGAGCTACTTATTTAATTGCCAATATATGATATACGGAGGATGGAGGATGGATGGTGGATGGTGGATGGTGGATGATGGATATATGTACTGGAGGCGGATTCAACTTTCCATATATTATCATATTGCATTTAATATATATGTATATACATACGAAATCTTGCTATAAAGAAGTGGAGAAAATACACGTAGAAAGCGAACAACATAGTATTATTATTGTTGTTATTATGCAGGTTTACAGGAAGACTAAGACTATAATTAAAACAAGTGTTTGAGAGTAGGGAGCTTCATCTCGCCCTTGTGAGACAGAGGAAGCGTAATGTTTCCAACAACCGGGAGATCCACGACGAGCCCTATTTCCAGTACATAGTCTATGTCCCAGTCGGCACCAATGTCCTTGATCAAGCTCACCAGCACATTATGTGGAACCTTCATCCCCACCTCCACCATCGTCGTGTCGTTCCCTTTCAAGGATCCAGGGTCAGGAATGTTACCCGATGCGATCACCCTACATCAATTTTCATCATCACTCTCCATTCAATATAATTGCTTGTATATGTCATTAATACGAAATGAGAAATGAGTGCTCAGAATAATTCAATTACCTGTCCGCACTTTTGAGGGAGTATTTGATCTCGCCGATGGGGATGGATACGCTGTAGGGATTGGTGACGGAGAGCTTCGCCAGATAGGTGATACTGTCCCGGCCGACATCTTTAAGATCGACGTCGGTTACGGAAGCCTCCGGCTTCTTCATGTTAGCCACCTTATCCGCCACGAAATTCTTGGCCTTGTCCGCCAAATCCTGCATTTTGGTATATTATTATTATTGTAATAAACACACAGTGATTAGGATAATACGACGATGATCTCAGTTCTTGATCGGTAGCCCTTGAACGAAACGAAAGAGAGAAGATCAACTGAATGATTGAACAGTTTGAGGGATGAGATAAGTTATTAATTTATAGTTGGGATATTATATATATATAATATAATAGTTTTGGAGAGTTTAATGAATTTGAATTAAACAAGAAAAGAGATGAGATAGGTGTCCGCGTAATGAGAAGTGCATTTATGAATGTGATCGACGTGGGTAACAGAGGACGCGAATGGTGTTACGCACCCTGTCGATAAGCTCTACTCCACCATGCAGTATACTAGGTAGTTTTCGCTTCAGAAATCTCCACCTCATTGTCGTTATCAACTTGCCAATTTTTTCTTTGTGACGAATATGTTCTCTGGGACAATCTAATACACACTAAACTCAAATTCTTTCACACACACCTCTATAATAAATCATTTCAATTTGAATGGAAATTAGTAATTATAGAAATCATCCAGAATTAATAGTGGTATAGATATATATTCGACAAATAAATGACCAATATGAAAATATAATATATACATCCACTAATTCCAATTATTCTTTGATATCTAATTAATCGAAATTCTCTGTTGTCTTTTGTATAATTTTAATTCTTGTATTATTTTAATGAAAAACTAAATAAATGATAAATCTGATCTCATATATATCGTGAAAAAGATATATATGATCAGTTTAGTCCAAAATCTATTGATTCCCATAACAAGTAGTACTGCATGCAGTCAATTAAACACCAAATTTTGGATCAAACAGTCGGTAAATTTTTAATTACGACAGACATTGATCATATATAATCCGCTTTACATTAAAACGATCTCAATCTATATATAATTAAACGTTATAATGACAGATTTTTCATTCCGACTCTATCAACATTAATATAACAATACTGGATGCATGATTAACACAATTTACATATATATAGTACTTCCAAAACTAATGGAGTAGGTAGGTAGTAGTGCATGTGTAATTGTATTTAGTACTTATATAGCAACATGATGATGATGAAGAGGAGGATCGAGGAGGAGTAGTGAGGAAGTGAATGTGTAGGAGAAGTGGAGTTAGGGCTTCCATGAGGTTGTGAGAGGGATGATTATGGATGCCCTCGTGCGTTGTTACCACCACACCCTTGTTTGGAAGGCTAACCCAGGAACACTACCCCATTTTCTGCTCCTACATATTCCTTTTCTACTTTTGCTCCTATTGCCCTTATCGCCTAAATCTTCTTCCACAACTGCATTTTCAGAAGAATTTTCCAGGATTTGGCTGACGGTCAAGCACGCCCAAGCTTGTAATATTGCCGGAATTAATGAGGCTGGGCAAATCCAATTGATCAGGAAAATGGGCTGGAGGCCTGGAAAAGGAGATGGGGTTGATGGTGTAAATAGATAATGTGGGTCGGTGGGCGCAGGAACTGGCGGCGGTGGTGGTAGTAGTGGGATATGTTGGGCTTCCATTTCCATGCATAGAAGGAGGCGGCTCAACCTCCACAAATTCGGAGGAAGAGAATTAAGGGGAGTAATTGAGGGGTATTTATACAGTTGATGAAAAGGCTGGAGAAATTAATATATGATCAAATTCAAACGGCTTCTGCACAACACACACTGACCCGTGTGGATGTGTGTGTGTACTTTGAGAACTTGGAGGGATGCCCCACTGCACCTTGCTTTATTTACAAAGCATGGAATTGGCAATTCACACAAACAATTTGGCCTTCCATTTCCATTTAACTATTTTTACTTCAACACGAACGCTAAACAACAATCAGTCTTTACCTAGGCAATTCACACAAACAATTTGGCAAATAACTGTACTCTGAAAAATGGGCAATGAAAGCATCTCTCTGTGATAAGTGGTGCGGAAGGAGCATCGTAACCAGCAGGTGCTCAAGACAATTATTGCATTCAATCAAACAACCACAGAACCTTGAAACTGGGGCACCTCATCAGACCAACAAAAAACCTAGTCAGCTTCAAAAAATTTCCTAGTAATACTGTGGAGAGCTCCAAATATGGGCAAATACATTGAGCTAATAGCTGAAGATTATCAAAAAGCCAAAAACAATGGGAAGGCACAAAAAGTCAGCTGATGATCATCTTGCCCAGGTATTCAGCTTGCTCAGGAAAATACTCCAAAAGTTCATCCTTTGTCACCCACACATAATCTTCACACCTTCCGATGTTAAACTTGTTTGTCGCAATAACTTGAGATTTAAAAAAGAACCGCTAACAAAGAAAATAAGATACTAAACATGAGAATCAAGAATATTAAGCAAAATGTGTGACCAATATGATGATGTTCAGGCCCTGGAAACCAATTTACAGAACTATAAAGAAATGCACAAAAGTGGATGGTAGAAACAAAATATGCTTACCTTAAGAGATGGATTGACCTGGTCATTATTGGAAGGTCGCACAATCATATGGCCCATTGGGGCATTTCCAACAAAATACGTATGGGAAAGGTCTCCAATCACAGATTTTAAGGCAGACTCTGCACACTGCAAATATTTGGAAGCCACCAATTGTGTCTTTTCACTTAACTTTATGATGTCAAATAGTTCCAAGGGAAAGTTTCAACAAACCAAAAAATAAACTAAAAGCAGAATTACCTTTCGCAATGTCTGTTCCGACTCATAAACCTTCTCAGGAAAGTGCCAGACAGGTTCTTTAGAACCATATGCAGCACCAAAAAGGAGAAGATATAGTCTGCGGTCAAGTGCTCTCTGCAATGACCTATAAGACAGTGTGTTGATCTCATTACCAGACTATTTGATCACATTCAGATTATGTTACTACAAAAACATCTGACAGCATGAACCATCATCGTGCATAAACCATATCTCCATGTCTCTCTCCTATGGTAAAGAACATGTTATAACTAGACAATGTCAGACAGAGAAAACCCTAACATGATGCAAAATCATATCCTTTTGCTGAACTGACCAGGGGTTTCATTCAAAAGGTTTGCCATTTATGGGCTAGAGGAATCCCAAATTTTATCAGGAAGAAAATGGGGGCCAACCACAGATTTATATTGCAAGCTCAACTACCAAAAACAAAAACATTGCAGAGGCAGGTACGTCATCTTCATAATTTGAGAAAGAATTTACTTTTATGTAGACCAAATTAAAAAAAAAAAAGGCCTTGTAAATTGGCAGGCTTGGAATCCAGAAAGGAAAATACATACTACAGAAATACCTTTTATCATTGCTCTTGTCTGCTTCAGTGATCCGTGGAGCTGGCGTAAAGTCAATTTGATAATCTCCTTTTCCCCTGCATGGTCACAGTCAATACAAAGAGAAAATCTCACAGTTTATTCGACCAACCAGAAAATGAACAAATTCAGTCATATGCACATTTTAAACCTAGATTAATTTTTAGGTAGAAGCAAAACAGAATAGCCAACAGGAGATTAAAAAGAACAAACAAAAAAGAGCAGAAGTGCATGCCCCCACAACCAAAAGTCCAGCAAACAGTTGGCTCTATGAGATTATGGGTCACAAAAGGCGAGTATCCATTACGCAAAGAACTGTTACAACATCGGTATGTCAAATTTTACGTAGATTTCCTGAAAATGCTTGAATGATTACTTATCCATAACACAAATAGGGATAGCCATTATCAGTTCCAAGATGAATTTGTGGATGAAACTGGTAAAAACTAGACCAACTGGAGAACCACATAAGAAATAGGATAACAAAAGAAAGGGCAAACAAGATTAAAAGAGTTAAGGATACCTGGCATCAGCTTTTTTCAAGAAAGCCTCAGGGTATTCCCGTCGATATTGTTGTCTCCATCGGAACCTAAAGATACATCCCAGTACTAAGCCATCATAAATTTGATCATGGAGCAACTTCAAGAGCATCAGTTACCACTAGAAAGATCATATTAAGTTTTCTCAATTCGTAAATTGCATTGTGCGATTCATTTTATTCTGTCAGGAAATAAACTAGGAAAAATGAATTGGGTCAATGCATACCGACACTCATTTTTTGAGGAAACAAAACATCTCGTAATCCAGTATATCCAACTCTAACAAACTAGAAAGGGATCAAATCCTTTATTCTTCATGCGGTAAGTAATCGCAATTCACAAACTAAAAAGCTCAATTTTTCGCCAACCGAAAACATTATTTGTTGTTTTCCCACATATTGTTCTGTATAACAGACTAATTAATTAACAGTGAAACATAAAATAATACGCCATTGAAGCTAGATTTTCTTCCCCAATACATTTAATTTCAATAAGAACGGGAGGTGAAACGAGAAGGAGTGTAAAAGAAAACAGGTAAAAATGCTTACGAGAACTCTTGAAAAGCATAGACAACAGGATCGATTTTTGGAATGACAACGGGAAGCCTCTCAAACAGAACTGAAGCTACGAGCTTCTCATCACTGCCACTCTTCGTTGTCGATGTAGAAAACCCTCGTATTATACTCTGCAAAGACCGTCCAAACTTGGAACACGACGTTATTCCCTGCATTTTCCCTCAATCTGAAACACAAACGGCAGGGGAAGAAAATGTGAGTTCAAAAGCGAGATTCTATAAAACCCTAACTGGGTGGGAGAAGAGGGTGGAGAGCGAGTAAAGAAGAACGTGAAAATGGAGAGTGGAAGCAGCTTTCTCCTTTCCCATAGACCTCTACCTAATGGGAACCAGACTAAGTCGCATTTCCAAAGGGAGAAAAACGCACTCATTTTCATATTAAGTGTGACTATTAGTTGAAGAGGATGTTTGGTTAAATTTATTTGAAAAAAAAAATTATAAAATTATATATTTATAGGATATTTTTGGAGCTGATTCGATATTAAATTTTATTTATTTATAAAAATATTAAAATCTTGATAAATATCCCTCTAATTATGTTGATTTTATTAATATTGTTATTATCTAGCTTAATTTTGATAATATATGGAGTTAATAAATATACTAATTGAAAACGTTAAACTTAGAGAGTCTTTAACAAAGATTTTGAAAAAGTTAATTAAATTCACTAAATTCAATCTGAAACTACTAAATTCATCTAATCTAAATCTAAATATTTTTATTTATATTGTCTATATTTTAAAATATATATATATATATATATATATTTGTATACACTATTGTATGAGTATACAAGTTTATTTATGTTATATTTATTATTGAAAATAAAAATGAGATAAAAAAATAATGAAAGTATAAAATATTCAAACTCTATTTAATGGTATATCCTTTTTTGTAATATTTTAAAACTTCTAAATAATTAATTCGACAAAAAATACGTTTGTATATTTTACCAACATTTTCATTAGGGTGTAATGTACGTAAATTAACTTGTATAATTTAAAGAAGAGTCATTTTCATGCTCAAATTCATTTCAAAACAAGGTTGGTTGAGCAATGGATTATTAAACTAAAATTAAAATAAATAAAATATATTTTTAAATAAAATTCTATAGAAAAAAGTATTAATATTTTCTAGATGAGATTTATTTGGATATGCTAAAGACATGGAGGATATTTTTAAAATTAATATTACAATTTAAATTTTAAAATAGCTTAAAGTAATTATTGTAATACTAATTGCAACATTATTATTATATTGATTTGTGGGGCAAAACAAAATTTGAAAACTTCTTTTAAGTATTATAATTCTTAATAATATTTTTTTATGAAAAATATATTAGATATCAATGTAATTTTTTTAAAATAGAGCGAGTTTAATAAAAGGTAGAATATACCTACACAAAACTTAGAATATTTTATATAACTACAAAAGTTTATGAATACAAGTCTTTAGACAAAAAAAAAAGTTATGTGTAAATATAGAAACTTTTATAGTATTTTAAATATTTTTAAAAGAGTATTTGAAAGGTTCTCATAGCAATATGAAGATTAATCTCGACCGTTCTTTTGAAAAGATAAATGTATAAATATTGAGTTAGCATTCATTTTATAATCAAGTTTTAGTATCAATAGTTTTATCATTAGAACATGTTACTTATGTCACATTACTAAGGTGGTGAAAGAAAAAATAAATCGATATCAAAAAATTAAAATTATTGCGTGTGTATTTTACTAGTATAACAAAATATGTAGAGACAACAAAATATTGTTGTCTCCATCAGAACCTAAAGATACATCCCAGTACTAAGCCATCATAAATTGATCATGGAGCAACTTCAAGAGCATCAGTTACCACTAGAAAAATCATATTAAGTTTTCTCAATTCGTAAATTGCATTGTGCGATTCATTTTATTCTGTCAGGAAATAAACTAGGAAAAATGAATTGGGTCAATGCATATTGCATACCGACACTCATTCTTTGAGAAAACAAAACATCTCGTAATCCAGTATATCCAACTCTAACAAACTAGAAAGGGATCAAATCCTTTATTCTTCATGCGGTAAGTAATCACAATTCACAAACTAAAAAGCTCAATGTATCGCCAACCGAAAACATTATTTATTGTCTTTCCACATATTGTTCTGTATAACAGACTCATTAATTAACAGTGAAACATAAAAAAATACGCCATTGAAGCTAGATTTTCTTCCCCAATACATGTAATTTCAATAAGAACAGGAGGTGAAACGAGAAGGAGTGTAAAAGAAAACACGTAAAAATGCTTACGAGAACTCTTGAAAAGCATAGACAACAGGGTCGATTTTTGGAATGACAACGGGAAGCCTCTCAAACAGAACTGAAGCTACGAGCTTCTCATCACTGCCACTCTTCGATGTCAATGTAGAAAACCCTCGTATTATACTCTGCAAAGACCGTCCAAACTTGGAACACGACGTTATTCCCTGCATTTTCCCTCAATCTGAAACACAAACGGCAGGGGAAGAAAATGTGAGTTAGTATCGTAGAAGAAACTAGTATGAGGCAATTTGTATTCAAGCATCCTACTACCAGGAAAAACGAGATTCTATAAAACCCTAACTGGGTGGAAGAAGAGGGTCGAGAGCGAGTGAAGAAGAATGTGAAAATGGAGAGTGGAAGCAGCTTTCTCCTTTCCCATAGACCTCTACCTAATGGGAACCGCACAGACTAAGTCGCGTATCAAAGCAAGAAAAACGCACTCAATTCTTGTAAAATCCTTTTCCTCTTTTTTACGGCCCCCCTTTTTGTGAAAGATTTCAGCTTAGAATATGCTTCCCCGGCTTCAAAATGCACATTTTGATTCCGGAAATAATTAACATATCTATTTTTACATCATTACCATTATCTATAGTCAGTAGTCCAACTAAAATACTTGTTCTATACATAGTTTGTAGATTAATTTACACCGATATTTTTTATTTATTTCTTAGCTAGCAGCAATCACTGAAACTTCCCCTGAAGTCAGTCACATAACATTGTGCCGTCGGATTTTCTTGGGGAAAATTTTTAAGAGTCAAAATTCAACACACGAAAGCTTATAATGACCCTTTCTGGTTTGATTACAAGAATGTCACGCCACTCTAAATAGTTTATTACCTATTCATGCTTTTGTGAAATTGTATAAAAATAAAAATGCACAGATTGATCAAACATCTTCGTTTAATTTTGATTGAAACCATTAATTATTGCAACAATTCTTCCGCTTAAGCTGCACTCAGCCAAACAGGGTAAATGTAGGTACGTCTCTGTGCGTCAAAACAGAGGCTTCTTCCCGTTAAGCATTCCCAGCAAATGATCCAAAACCTGACCGCCTCCGTCTCTCAGGCCAGAATGCATATATTCATTGGTAACCCATAGTCGGATTCCTGCAATTTGAGTAGCTGTTTCCATGACCAGCTTAAAGTTAACATACATGTCTTCATAATAGACAGCAGCAGCAACTGGAACCTGCATGAAACAAACACTGGTTACGGTAAGTAATGAGCCAACATGGCATCTTGAGCAATAATTAATTTCGTCAAAATGACAGCCATTTTGATGAGTAGATTTATGAAATTATCCAGATGATGCAGCAATATGGAATTCATTGAGAATACATGGACAGTAAAGCAGGGAAGGATCAGCTGCAATTGACCTTATTATCATTCAATGCGGCAACATCATACAAAGGAGGCCAATCCATTTTCTCCGCCAATAGATGAGCTGCATCTTTGAAAGGCCTCAAGGCTTGAATTTCATCAAATAGCCATGGAAATATCATCTGCAGGAACAAATGCAGGCTTCAGGAATGCATATTGAATAATGGCAAAACACAAACTAAAAAATTCATTGAACTTGATAAAATTGAAGAAAATGATAAGCCACAACCGAGGTAACAGGTTAATTGCTGTTTTAACGCAAGTTTTAACTCATTCCATATGCTGTCAATGAAAATGCTTTAAAGGCAACACTCCCTTAAAAGCGAGGCTTATGGGCTGCTTTTTCATGTTTAAACCTTTTCACTGGTGCCTACTGCTTAGTGAAACTAGTGCCTCTCTTTAGTACCTCGCCAGTGAACAGCACAGGATGTCCTTCTTTGACGGCCTTTATTGCATCAAACTGACTCTCATTTTCAGCTCTTATTCTGTGAGCAGACCAACTTGAAGAAGCACCCTTAAATCCACTTAAAAACGAATTAGATGATAAAACGAAAAGAGCAATAGAGACTGCTTACATGAAAAGTGCATAAACATACTTTCTTCCGCAAGTACATATTTTGCACAGGAAATTTTCTGAGGAACATAGATAAGAACATGATGGTGAATGTTTGTCAGACATTGCCAAGAAGCAACAACTTTACCTGACAGTATATGGACTCATGCATGAGAGCATAAAGTGGATTAGTGTCATAAGCCAACCATCTCTCATACTGCAATATGTACAAATTTGTTACTAACTTGCAGTGCCTAGCTGCTGATTACCTAAATCATTTCCGGAATCAATATCACCAGCACACTTGTGAACGCATACTGGCAGAAGTTTTTAGATACTTTTCGGAACTTACTGCATTCAGAAAGAAGTAGCTAATTCTCTTTGGTGCCCCTGGAACTAATATAGGATCCCAAACCCTCTCAAACCTATCAGCAACAGAAAGGAAGCAATTAACAAAACACGAGAGCATATCAGACATCCAATATACTCTACAAACGAAAGAGATGTTGGGGGCAGACTTACATATAGTGCAAACGTTCGAAACCAGTACTAGATCCTAAACCTGACAAACCTAGAAGCTGTAGGCCTCGTGGTGTTAAGATGCCACCAGATGGAAGAGCTACCTTTGAGCATGAGTTCCCAAACAGAAACATAAAGGAAAGGGGAGAATGAGGAAGACGGAAAATTGGAGGTGTATCATCAAATCAAAGTTTCAAAGATTGGAGAAAATGACTGTAAAGTTTCCTTACCCCACCTCCTTCAGACTCGGCTAAATATTTTACCACTTCATGGACTAATTCAACATCTTTAGGAAACCTCCTGTAGTACTTGCCATTCTGATGCATTACCTGCTCAAAGCAAGCTCGGTAAACAGCATCTGCGGTGCATCCACTTCCAATTGGAGGGATTCCACCAGTCAAAAGGACTTGTTTCAGTCCTTGTGGAGCAAAACTCAGGTAAGTCACTGCACAAAAACCCCCATAACTCTGCAGGGAGACAAGAATAACCTCCATAATGCAATCAATCATAAACACAATTCACATCACTAAAGCATATCTTAGCATCCTGTGGTGTGTGCATCCAGTGAAAATTAGTTTAAAGAGCGGAAGAGGCACGTTTTTCTTTTCGTTCAACTTTTAGATGCAAAGGTGACAAATTAACAAACCACTTTAGAGTTTCACCTGTCCCAACACAGTCCAGGGGCTGGAATCTGGAACAAGCCTTTTGCGTATGAATTCGGCATCCTTCACTATGTTGTCAGCTCGGAAATGTTTCAAGTAGTCGGCCAACTCCATGGCAGATTTAAATTGAGACATTGAAGATGGTGATAAAGGTGTTGATAAACCTGTTCCACGCTGTGCTGTAACATTTCAGTAGAAGGATAGCTAGGATATAACGAGCACACACACGTGGAACCCAAAAGGTGCTTCAAAATAACATGCCTGGTCCATTAGAATAACACGGTATTCTTCACATGCTTTACTTATCCATCCACTGGCTTCAGTTGGTCGCTGGCACTCAAAACCTGGTCCACCCTGCAAGTAGAGTAAAAATGGGAGGTGTAGTTCTTCCTTCCCCACTGCAAAGTACGGTGTCCATCAGTACTGATATGAGACATCAAAAGAAAACAGAATTGTTCAGAAGAAGAGACTAAGAGAGTGTGCAACAAAAACATGAATTCTAGACATAATACATCATTAACTGTAATTGCAACAAGTACTTTCTATATCTGCTGGTTCATACTCTCCTGCAGTTGTAAATGAGCAATTACCTTTACTAGGATTGAAGCCAATGCACATAGCACAGAATATAAGGTAGGAATACAGGTCTTCAGAAAGTCAAAAGTTCCAAAAATTCATGAATATGCAATATTAGAATTCACAGATAGACCGTATGTCATATAATGTTCTCAGACCTAGGGGTGTTCAACAAAACCGCCGGCCCGCCCCAATTGACTGGCCCAACCCAAACCGCACTGCAATTAGCGGGCTAAGGGTGGGATGGGTTGATCTTGGACTAGTTAAAAAAAAAAAGAAAAAAAGAAAAAATGCAATTTAGCAATCGAGTTTGGTTTTATACATACATGGACAACATAGACGTCGCTCTACCACAATTATAATATAATAGTAATATACTAGGATTCTTTAGAAATTTGTACCAAGGTTTTGATAATACACAAATTAATATACATGACAATATAGCAATTACGATATTATTATTTGTAGTTTATCATAAATATGTGTACATATGCAAATGAAATCAATTGGTCAATTAATTATTGGTTATTGATAATCTTCTATGATTTTTATACAATTAATAAATGCAAGAACTTAAAATAGATTATATCATTGTATTGTTATAATGTGGTTTAATAATAATATCTCATTTTATTATAAACAATATCCTTTTAATTTTTAAATATTATTATGATGAGTTTCTTATATAATTTAATTCGAAATAAGGAATTTTTCACAATCTTATTCATAACAATACAATTAGGTCAGTTTTTTATATTTGTTTGAATTCTTCTTTAATATATATAACCATATATAAGTGTTTACATTTTACAGAAAGTAAATGATATCTCATATCTTTACATTTATACTAATTATGTTCCAATGAATTAAATTAACTTAGTATAGACATGTTATTTAGCACTTTAAATTTTACAAATAATCAATTAATAAAAATATGTAAACTGAGTGAAATGTTTTCTCCATTTCCTTTGTGGAAAATTAATTTAATATCTATGTTAATATATATTGTATATTAATAACATTTTATCACTGAGATTGCACAAAAATGGTTATATTCTTTACTTTTTTATAATTAGTTAAAACATGAACTTTTGGTAATACTTATCTTTTATTTTGTAGGTTGCAACTCATAAAGTAATAGTACATAGGAAGCTCGTAAACTAGTAAATAGTCGGTACTTATATATGTTATATTGTAGAATGTTTCTTGAAACTTGAGAGAGACTCCGTTATTAATTTAGGTGGTATGTAAACTTTTTATTTGTGACTTTAGAATATATATTTTGAGATTAAAAGTTTTATATCATTAAAATAGTTGAACTTTGAATTTATTTGATTGTCTATATATGCGATTGACTCTGTACTAAAACTGCAAAAACCGAACCGACCCAATTAGACCACAAAGTGCAGTTTTGATTATTGTTGGGTTGGGCTTAGGCTTAGCTATTTAAAAATCGCAAACATGGGATTGGGCAATAAATTTATCAAAATTGACCCAACTCGCACTGCATGCACCCCTATTCAGGCCTATCATAAGATTAGCCCCATATTAGTGAGCGACCCAAAAGTTTATACATATAGAAAGCAAATGAAGGAATGCACAACTCTTGAAGGTTTAAGGATGACATCCAAACATAATATTGAGGCCAGAGTACCAGTAGCAACCAAAATAGAAAGATAGGAAAGATACAAATTCCAAAAGTAAGCCAAGAAAGAAAGAATAGAACACCAGCAGTTTGTCCAATTTTGTCTAACACATTTATCACTAAAGCCTTTCTAGATAACCAAGTAAGACTCTTTTCAGATCTAGACTATAATGAGAGAAAGGAAAAAAAAAACAATTGAAGATTAAACTCCATAACATTTTCCTTTTAGATAAATCATACACGCAATATTTGACATAGTTGAGTGACTGGACAAAAGAAATGAAAAAGATTAAAAATTAATAAATATCTCTTTTGGTTATGATGTTCAAACATCAATTTCATTCATTACAATAAGGACATATATTTTCTTCTTCAATACCTATTTTGCGGGAATATTCTGATATTTAGTCTAGAACGATTTTTATTTTCATTGAGCTATCCACAGTTTAAGTGCAAGGTCCAAATTCAGCTTGGTATAATTCTCACTAAGGTTTCAGTCAATCAAAACGTTCAAATAGAAAAGAAGCCAATGCTCTATAACGTCTTCCTGCTAAAGCACAGTACGCTTATCTAGTACCAGTTTGGGGATAGCTATTTAGGACCTCGGCCTTCAAACTTGCACTGCAAACTCCAGGCGGATAAATAAAATCAAAAATGAAAGAACATGCGGAAACAACAAATCTAAATCAAAACGACTTATCGCAGCAGCATAGATTCAACTCGAAAAGCTAATATCTCAAGTTAAATTACTTATTACCAGCAACCAATTCGCGAACGAAGACGGATATCTTCGGGGAAGTAGAATCATCGAGAGAGTAATCGAGTGGTACGGTGAAGCGATGGTCTCGGAGTCGGAGCTCCGGCACGGAGAACCAATCGCTTGAGACGTGTTTCCCGTCAGAGGCGGAGGCAGCGGCGGTGGTGGTACCGGCCATTGACGTGATTTTGGCGATTGAATAGTGGAAGCGTAGAAGTTTGAAGAGTGGTGGAGGCGAAGGTGGTGAAAGTGTGGGAGAAGCGAAAATGCGGAGGTGAAGGAGTGGCGTTAGCAATATCAGGGGTGGCCCGATTGCCCGCATTTTCTGTCACGGACTCAGTGCATGACTGACTTTGGGAGGGTGGAGTGACTGTGTGCGGGAGCCTGCAGGATAAGGGAGTATTAACCTCCCGCAAAATGCCGAAATTGGGCAATAGCCCCATGTCAAAAAGAAATAAGGTATTAAATACAAATTCATTCCCTATTTAATGCAAAAAAATAAAATACAATTTACCTTTGTGATTTTAATAATGATTCAATTTACCTCAAAGTCATGTTTATTTTGGAGGACTGATTAAATTAGCACTCCAATCTCGCCCAATAAGTTGTTTGATTAATTGGACTTAAGTCACCCTGTCACTGGTTAGTAAATGTGCAATCATCCAGCTTCATCCATCAAATGTTATCCTTGGTGGTATCAAATAAATGTTAAAATATCATTTGTTAATCATGTTAGGTCTGGAAGTTGTTTTGTTCTTCTATAATGTTAGTCAAATCCTTATTTTACAAATAATTTCATTGTTGGTCTGAAATTTACACATGCATAATGCCACTTAATTGTTTATGATGAGTTTAATTTTACAATATAAATTCTAAATTCTGAATTTTAAAATCTAATAAAATTTTAAACTATTAAGCTGCATATCATGAAACAAAATACGAAATTTGACCATGATTTGCTCTCTCGTTTTACAGGGCTAAATTTTGAGCTTAAATGGATAAGTATATCAAATATTATGGGTAGACCTTCGATTGAGTGCAGGTCTCAATCCATTAAAATTAAGACGTGTGAAGAATGAATTTAATTCACAAAGTAAATAGATTATTTAACCAAACAAAACACAAAAAATTATTGTTAAATATTTGAAATTCCTAATTCAAAAACAATAAAGCCAAATACAGTGTAAAAGAATGATTGTGTAGTGATTTGGTATCCTTTGTGATTTCATGAAATTGATGGCCATCTCCTATTATTACTGTAATGAGTAAAGAAAAGGTTATGGTCCTTTTTTCCTGTCAAGAGACGGTGAGTCATGACTGCTCTGACTTGAATTGGATGATGCCCATAATGACCCCTTTGCTTGTGGCATTATTCCTTTTATTCACATCTATCTAAATCCAACTTTATTTTCTCCAAATCTGGAATGACCTGTGGCTCTGTTCTGATTTCTTCAACCCAAACTCTAACAACAAAATCTTGACTTTTTATTTCTAATTCTTCAATAAAAAAAAAATTGACAAGTGTATTTTATTGAGTATGCAATTGAATTTTATTATCAATCAAAGAAATATGAGATAGTTATGATGTTTTGTGTACTTTCTCCTAGAAAAGTCGATTACAAAAGAAAACAACAAGGAGCTTGTATTTTCATTATTTTGAAAAATGTAACATTACATTAGTTTTTATGGTTTCTTTTTTGGCTTAAAATTTTGATATCACACGTTTTAGGTGTTACTAGTTACAACATAATGTTATTGAATTGCATCTGTAGGTTAGTGACATTGACAGCAATGCAGCCATAATATTTGGTGCTGGAAATCGCAGAAGCTGCTGAAGCCATCAAGAATGACTCACCTAAAGCCTACGTTTGACGACGTTGTTAGGTGGAATTTGACATAAATTTGCACTTTTCCCAACCAAAAACCACCCTTCCTCTATCTCCCACTTTCTCCTTGCTATTTATATCCCCCACGCACACAACTGCCAACCACACCGCCGGCTCAAATGGGAATGTTCTCGTATCTCTGTAAGGGCCTCCGCCGTGCTTCCATTAGCAACCACTCCAATCCAGGGCTTGCCCTTATGCGGTACCTGAGCAATGTCCCTGAAAACACCGTCTACGGCGGCCCAACCCCCCAGAACCATACCCAGCGCATCACCCTTACTAATCTCCGCCAGAAGGTCAAGAGGGGCGAGCCCATAACCATGGTGACCGCCTACGATTATCCGTCGGCGGTGCATTTGGACACTGCGGGTATTGATATTTGCTTGGTGGGAGATTCCGCCTCCATGGTGGTTCACGGCCACGACACCACTTTGCCCATCACTTTGGATGAGATGCTCGTCCACTGCCGCGCGGTGGCGCGTGGTGCCAAGCGCCCCCTCCTCGTCGGGGACTTGCCTTTCGGCACCTACGAGTCCAGCACTAACCAGGTTAAGATTATTCCCAAGTTATTAAATGAAATGTTCTTGCAGATTTGAACAGTGATTGTTTACGAGTCCGAATTAGTATGATTGTTTTTATGTCATATTTATATAGGCTGTGTTGTTTTTCTAGTAAACGAATGAAGTCCTCGAAATAGGTGATTTTTGATCATCCTGAGAGATCACGCCCTTCCATTTTGGGCTCGTATACATGAGGGTTGTGATCAAATCAGCATCGTCAAAATCATCAAGAATTTTCAGTTGAAGATATGCCTAGTAACTCTTTTATGTGCTCTTTTTCTCTTGAGGCTAGAATTCAATCAAGAGAAATTGGGTTGAGTACATGGTTGGTGAATTGCAGTTTGAAATTATGAACAGGCCGTTGATACAGCAGTGAGGGTGCTGAAAGAAGGAGGAATGGATGCAATTAAATTGGAAGGTGGGGCGCCGTCAAGAATTACGGCAGCCAAAGCTATAGTTGAAGCTGGGATTGCAGTGATGGGGCATGTTGGCCTCACTCCTCAGGCCATCAGTGTTCTTGGAGGATTCAGGCCCCAGGGCAGAAACATTGATAGTGCAGTCAAGGTACCTTATCTTCCAAAATTTACCAAGGGTACTACATAATGTTTTTTAGTTGATTCTATACATAACGTATTCATGTTTTGGCAGGTCGTCGAGACTTCCATGGCTTTGCAAGAAGCAGGATGTTTTGCCGTTGTGTTAGAATGCGTTCCTCCCCCAGTGGCTGCTGCTGCCACATCAGCTCTTCAGATCCCTACCATTGGCATTGGAGCTGGACCTTTTTGCAGTGGTCAGGTTAGTTTATACTTCTTGCGTTGCCGTAGGTTTTATTATATACTCATCATGACAATTCTTGACAGTTTTAGTATATCCGATTCTGTGAACCTGTGATCTATATTTCAATGTTCAACTTATATGAACGACTTCCATCTTTGGAGTTATTCACCTCAAGTTATTAAAAAAGGAAAATGCTTGTATGGTTGTATCGGATGCACGTGTAACAACTAAGAATTGTTGCCTATATATACCCCAACATTCTGCAACAATTATTTCCGTATATTTGATTTTTGGTGGTGAAGTTTGATAATTCTATGCTGTTAGAAATAGCTTCTGCCTTTCTTTTCAATTTCCATGTTTCCTTTTGCGGGTGAGAGTGGTGGTTAAAGGTGTTGAATGGTAGGAAGATTCAAGTAATTGATCTTGATTGAGGTACAGAGAACCACTCAACTGATCAGCTTTTAAGTTATCAACTTAAAATTCAACTTTTATCCCGCATGTGTTCCAAGTCTTTTAGACATATTTCATTACAGTTTCTTAACGTATGCTGACTGAAATCAGTGGGTAATTGATAATGTCTAATCTCAGTTGAATACTCTGTTATGGTTGTGAGATGAAAAAGTTTCTAGCTACATCTGTAGTACTTCCTGCTCTTTTTCTTGTTTTTTTTCCCTGAAGCACCTGTTACACTCGTAATGGAAAAGAAAGATTGTTATGAATGACTAGTACTGCAATCGTATATGATTTCAATCTTCCTCTGCAGGTGTTAGTTTACCATGATCTGCTAGGGATGCTACAGCACCCCCACCATGCCAAGGTTAACGCCTTCTAATTTTCTTATCGATGTTCCCCTTGTCAATTCTTTCCATAAGATTGTAATTTGTTGCTAACTAAGAAGCGGCTTGGCATTCACAGGTGACCCCGAAGTTCTGCAAACAGTACGCCCGTGTGGGGGATGTCATAAACAAGGCTCTTCTTGAGTACCGGGAAGAAGTGATGAACGGTTGCTTTCCTAGCTCAGCTTACAGCCCATACAAAATTAGTGCCGGTGACTTGGATGGTTTCATGGGATCACTGCAGAAGATGGGTTTGGGAGATGCTGCATCCGCAGCAGCCAACGCTGCTGAAAAGATTAACTCTACTAAATAACGGGAGATGAAAGACCATAAACTAATGGAAGAAAGACAACAGGATGGGATGTAAAAACCGCGTTCCTTCTGTCGCGAATGTCGGATTTAGATTTCCTCTTGAGTTGGCTAAAAAAGTAGAGTATCTAACTTAGGTAGTAGTATTAGGTCCAATGGTGGAGTCTGGATTTTGTTTTGATAGGAGATTTTGTTTGGTTTCTTCAGTTGGTAATGTTCAGTATTTGGTTGGAGCTCCACATTATGTCCTTCTGCCATCACGTTCAAAAGGGAAAGCGAATGCATTGCCTAATTTGAATGTTTTTTTATTATAAATTTCTTATAGAATACGTTAAATTTGTAGTATCTATATATCTAAGAAAATATCTCAGACATATATAAAATAGAATAATATTTTTCAACGTTAATGCCTAAAAATGATGTCGTTTAATAGTCAATTAGCAGTTATTTTGTATATGGAGAAATAGCATTCGGCAGTAGCTGTGTAAAGTGTGAAACACTTTTTATTAGGTGAAATTAAAAGTGTAAATTTTTTTGAAAGGTTTTGTGTTAAAATCGGATTCGGACGTAATGCTGTGTGTAATAACTTTAGCATAGAGTCGTATGTAGGTATATGCTATGATTTCAGAGTGTGGGACGACGCGAAAACTCTTTCGCGGAACCCTACCCTACGTTAGTCGCGCTTTAGTCCTCAGTAACCAAACATGAGACTCCCCCTAAAACCTTTTCAGCTGCACCATTCCGGCGTCACTACTCTCCGTCGTCTCTCCCTCGTTGCCCACTCCTCGCCGCCGCTACCAGACCCCTCGTCGCCCATCTCCAAGACACTATCACTCCTCCAATCCAGTGATCCCAGTACCTGGCCCTCGAACCCCAGCCTCCGCAGTCTTCTCTCCTCTCTCACCCCACCAGCCGTCCTCAAAGTTACCCGCCAATTGCCCAATTACCAGGATGCCCTCCACTTCTTTAACCACCTCAAGGCAAGCTCCGACCTGTCCGATTCCATCCCACTCGCTTTCCAGGCGGTTCTCGAGCACGCCATGCGCGAAAACCCAGGCTCCCCCGGTAAGCTGTACGAGCTTTTCCAGCTGTCGAAAGACCAAAGTACTCCTCTTTCTGTCAATGCGGCGACGCTCCTCATTAAGTGCTTCGCCCAGGCCCAAATGCTGGATGAGATGATCTTGGTGTTCGATGCAATTGACGAGGAACTGATACATACGGACGTGGTAAATTTAGTAATTGCAGGGTTACTGAAGTGGGGTCGTTTAGATGATGCCCTAAAGCTGCTCGACGAAATGTTTGAGAGGGATTCTTGTTATCCTCCCAACAGCAATACCGTAGGTATTCTCTTTTCCTCCATTTTGAACAGAAATTGGAGTGGCAGGAGTGTGACAGATGAGGAAATTCATAATCTTGTTTCAAGGTTTGGTGAACATGGTGTTTCTCCCGAACCGTATTGGTTAACACAAATTATTATGAGGTTTTGTAGGAAGGGGGAGTGTGACAAGGCTTGGACTCTTTTGCACGAGGGGATGAATTTGGGGTCTGATGTGGAGGTCGCATCTTGCAATGCGCTATTGACGGGGTTAGGGCAGCATCGTGATTTTGCAAGAATAAATTTGCTTATGAAGGAGATGAAGGAAAAGGGGATTAAACCAGATGTTGTGACTTATGGAATTATGATCAAGAATTTGTGTAACTTTCGAAGGTTGGATGAGGCACTGGAGGTGCTTGAGAAGATGAGAGATGGAGAACTTGGCGTTGAGCCAGATGTTTTTATTTATAACACATTAATTGATGGACTATGTAAAGTGGGGAGGCAAGAAGAGGGTCTGAAGTTAATAGAGAGGATGAGGTTTGACAGCAAGTGCGAGCCAAATACTATTACCTATAATTGCTTGATCGATGGATTCTGTAAAGCTGGGGAGATTGAGAAAGGGCGTGAGCTTTTTGAGCAGATGAGCAATGAAGGTGTGAAGTCGAATGTCATTACATTAAATGTTTTGCTGAATGGAATGTGTAAGCATGGGAGAGTTAGTAGTGCAATGGAGTTTTTTGGTTCTATGCGAGGAAAGGGCGTCAAAGGGAATGGAGTTACTTACACCATCTTGATATCAGCTTTCTGTAATGCAAACAATATTGACAAGGCAATGAAGTTGTTCGATGAAATGCAGAAAAATGGTTGCTCTCGAGATGCTGTTGTGTACTACAGCTTGATTTCAGGCCTTAACCAGGCTGGAAGAATGGATGACGCCACCTTTATTGTGTCAAAGATGAAAGAAGCTGGGTTTGGCTTAGATATCGTCTGTTACAATATGTTGATTAGTGGATTTTGCAGGAAGAACAAATTGGATAAAGCTTATGAGATGCTTAAAGATATGGAAAAGGCTGGAATGAAGCCTGATCGTGTTACGTACAATACTTTGCTTTCATATTTCTGCAGAAGTGGGAATTTCACACAGGCCCACAGAGTGATGAAGAAGATGATTGATGATGGTTTAACACCTACTGTTGTTACTTATGGAGCATTAATTCAAGCATACTGCTCAAATGATAATATTAATGCGGCTATGAAAATATTTAGAGACATGAATTCATCTTCGAGGGTCCGACCAAATACTGTAATATATAACATGTTGATTGACTCTCTTTGCAAGAATGATGAAGTAGAAGTAGCTCTATCCCTGATGGATGATATGAAGGACAAGGGGGTGAGGCCAAATACTACCACATATAATGCTCTGTTTAAAGGCCTTCAGCAGAGGAATTGGTTTGAGAAAGTGCTGGAATTTATGGACCAAATGACTGAACAAGCATGTAATCCTGACTACGTTACAATGGAAATCCTCACCGAATGGCTTTCTGCAGTTGGCGAGACAGAAAAATTACGGAAGTTTGTCCAAGGCTACCAGGTTTCTGCTTCAATTGCATAGGGCGGTGGTTGCTTGCAGTTATTAGAATTCTGTCCCTTATCCATTGGTCATGTGTTGTTTTGTGACACATGGCTACTTCTCTGCTATGTTGCATCTCAGACATTGGATAGCTTCAGATTCTTGTTTGCATCGAAATGCAGCAGTAACTGAGACCGATATATGAATCCATCAAATATTTAAAGGGCCATCTTATTGTACATTAATGGAAGATCTTTTGTGCTAATCAAGAATCTCCTCCTTTTCACTACCAATCATTGTTGTTGAGTAACATTAAGCCGGATTAGTGTGAAGCTTGGGATATCGATCTCAGTAACATTGTCGCTACAATCTACAAGGTAACTTACTTTGTCAAAAGATTTATGTAATTCTTTCTGGTTCGTACTCGGGTCTGTGGTCATAAGTAGTTTCTGATGTGAGTGCTACCCAACTAGCTCCTTCAACAGAACTAGAATACAATAGCAATATATAGCTGAAGTAACAGCAACTGCTCCTGCATTAGCTCAATGGTTGTGTAACTTGCTTTGCCTGGTTCATTGTTTCTAAAAAAGCAACTTCACCTTACCCTTGGTTCTGGAATCTGTGATTCTTGGTGGAAGTGGAGAAGGAATGAGTACCTCTGATCTATCTATTCTTTCCCAGCCTGATGTTCTTAGAATATTGCTCCATTAAATGATTTTTATTTATTTTTTAATAATTTTTTCACAAACATTCAAGTTAAGTGTATATCACATAAATATACATACGTCATTACATGGATCAAAATTTCCAAAAACAAGAAATGCAGCAGAAAAATCAAGTCAATTTTCAGAATACTAATAGTTTATACATATTGCGCCTTTAATCCTTCAAAGCAAGTTTGATTCACAGCAATGGAGGTTTAAATGTAATTCTGATCTCTGCTTTTGAATCTCTAGGGAAAGTGATCCGTGAGAATTTGTGCTTGTCGGGCTCTGAGCTACTGATCCTTTAATTTTCCTACTTGTGCCCACTCTATACCTCGTATAGGTGTTGCTTAATCTTTTATTACAGGAGTAACTAAAGACTGCGGTTTTATTTTTTATTGATTGTAGGGGAAACGCCACAACTAATATTTAAAATTTGAATAATTGGGTCTAGCTTATTCAACGAGTTCATTTTTACCTATACTTTTTAATATGCTTTCTAATGTGTTTAGTGATTATCACAAATAAAAAATTAAAAAAAAAAACCTTCTTTAAATTCTTACGACCAGACTGAAATACTGCTATTGGAAATATTAATAATATTTTGATGTATATTTTTGAAATGAAAGACAGAGTAAGAGTAGTAGTGAGTCGGGAGCCTTGAAAAATGAAAATCCATTGGATGGGTTAGAAGTGTACAGTCGATCACTGTCTGTATTAGTCCCTATCCATTGAGGAATAAGACTAAGCCTCAGTGGTGCTGTCGTGCATTTGTACCAAATATTCCACTTGGGACTCCACAATATTTTCTATCATTCCTTTTAAATATTGGTTCCATTAAATTCAGTTAACATGTAAAATCAATAATCAACGGTAGGGTGCAATAGTGAGGAATTAATAAGTCAACATAGTTATCTATACCCCCCCCCCCCAAAAAAAAAAAAAAAAAAAAAAAAAAAAAA